>NW_027461712.1:0-10000 GCF_050947455.1 Rhinoderma darwinii
GGGGTCAGAGCGAAGCAGGATAAGCGGCAGCTGTAGCAAGGCTGAAGCAAGGCTGTAGCAGGCTGGAGCAAGGCTGTAGCAGAGCCAGGAAACTAGGAAGAATCACAAGCAATGAGGAAGAGAAAACGGCAAGTATAAATGGACAGGGGGCGGAGCTAACTCCGACTGACCAGGCCGCGATAGGCTCTCCCACTCCTGAGCCTGCCACCCTGATTGGTGGGAGCCGGAGTCAGTCTAAGAGGTCCGGCCTCAGGTGTCGATTGATTAATCCTGGGAGTATCCACAGACGTAGTGCCTGGCAGATCCTTTACAGTACCCCCCCTTTTATGAGGGGCCACCGGACCCTTACTAAGAGGACCTGGTTTAGTGGGGAAGAGAAGGTGGAACCTCCTGACCAATACCCTAGCGTGAACATCTCGAGCAGGTACCCAAGTCCTCTCCTCCGGCCCGTATCCTCTCCAATGGACCAGGTACTGGAGGGAGCCCTGGATCATCCTACTGTCCACAATCTTGGCCACCTCGAATTCCACCCCCTCAGGGGCGAGAATGGGAACAGGAGGTTTCCTCGAGGGGGACCAGGACGGGGAGCAGCGTTTAAGGAGGGAGGCATGAAAGACGTCGTGTATGCGAAAGGATGGGGGCAGCTCCAGACGGAAGGATACAGGGTTGAGGACTTCAATGACCTTATAAGGCCCAATAAATCTGGGAGCAAACTTCCTGGACGGGACCTTAAGGCGCAAGTTCCTAGACGACAACCACACAAAATCCCCGACGACAAACCGGGGGTTAGCAGAACGTCTTCTATCAGCCTGAATTTTTTGTACGCTCTGGGACGCCTCTAGGTTCTTCTGAACCTGGGCCCAGACTGTGCACAGTTCCCGATGAACGACCTCTACCTCGGGATTATTGGAACTACCAGGAGAAATGGAGGAGAACCGTGGATTAAACCCTAAATTACAGAAAAACGGGGAGACCCCTGACGAGTTACTGACCCGGTTATTCAGGAAAAATTCGGCGAGGGGAATGAATGAGACCCAATCAAATTGACAGTCAGAGATGAAACACCTTAAATATTGTTCCAGGGATTGATTAGTCCTCTCCGTTTGGCCATTAGTTTCGGGATGGAAGGCGAAGGAGAAGGACATATCAATCTCCAACTTTTTACAAAAGGCTCTCCAAAATAATGAAACAAATTGTACCCCTCGATCAGAAACGATATTGACTGGGACCCCATGGAGACGCAGAATGGGTTTAACAAACAAAGAAGCTAACGTCTTGGCGTTAGGTAGTTTCTTAAGGGGCACAAAGTGGCACATCTTGCTGAAGCGGTCTACTACAACCCACACCACCGACTTGCCTTGGGATGGAGGCAAATCGGTGATAAAATCCATGGAGATATGGGTCCAAGGTCTCTGGGGAATGGGCAAAGAACGTAGTAAGCCCGCAGGTCGGGACCTGGGGGTCTTAGACCTAGCACAAACCTCACAAGCGGCGACGTAAGCCCTAACGTCTTTAGGCAACCCAGGCCACCAATAGTTTCTGGTAATGAGGTGTTTGGTACCCAAGATGCCAGGATGACCAGATAGTGTGGAGTCATGGTTTTCCCTAAGTACCCTTAGCCGGTATTGCAGGGGGACAAACAACTTGTCCACAGGGAGGTTCCCGGGAGCTGAACCTTGATCAGCCGCAATATCAGAGACTAAATCAGAATCAGTGGCAGAAACGATTATACCAGGGGGTAAAATACAAGCAGGATCCTTCTCCGAAGGAGGATTGGCCATGAAACTACGTGACAGGGCGTCAGCCTTAATATTTTTGGACCCAGCCCTATAGGTAACTAAAAAGTTAAATCTGGTAAAAAATAGCGCCCATCGAGCTTGTCTCGGATTAAGCCTCCAGGCAGATTCTAGGAAAACCAGATTCTTGTGGTCAGTAAGGACCGTTACCTGGTGTCTGGCCCCCTCCAGGAAGTGACGCCACTCTTCAAAAGCCCATTTAATGGCTAAAAGTTCGCGGTTGCCAATATCATAGTTACTCTCCGTGGGCGAAAACTTCCTGGAGAAGTAAGCACAGGGGCGGAGATGGGTGAGGGACCTGGTACCCTGGGACAAGACAGCCCCCACTCCCACCTCGGACGCGTCAACCTCCACGATAAATGGCTCCCTTTGGTTGGGCTGAACCAGCACTGGGGCCGAGATAAAGCACTTCTTGAGGGTCTCAAAAGCCTGGACGGCCTCAGGAGGCCAGTGGAGGACATCAGCACCCTTGCGAGTGAGGTCCGTAAGAGGCTTAGCGACGACCGAGAAGTTGGCAATAAATCTCCTGTAATAGTTAGCGAACCCAAAAAAACGCTGTAGTGCCTTCAGGGAGGCAGGTTGGACCCATTCCGCCACAGCCTGAACCTTGGCAGGGTCCATGCGGAATTCATGAGGAGTGAGGATTTGACCCAAAAATGGTATCTCCTGTACCCCAAACACACATTTTTCGGTTTTCGCAAACAGATTATTTTCCCGGAGGACCTGGAGCACCTTCCTGACATGCTCCACGTGGGAGGACCAATCCTTGGAAAACACCAGTATGTCATCAAGGTACACTACAAGAAAAATTCCCAGGTAATCTCTCAGAATTTCATTAATAAAATTATGGAAGACAGCAGGGGCATTACACAACCCAAAGGGCATGACCAGGTATTCGAAATGACCTTCGGGCGTGTTGAATGCAGTCTTCCACTCATCCCCCTCCTTGATGCGGATAAGGTTATACGCCCCCCGTAGATCAAACTTAGAGAACCATTGGGCCCCCTGAACCTGATTAAAAAGATCCGGAATCAAAGGAAGTGGATACTGGTTCCTTACGGTGATCTTATTCAAGTTACGATAGTCAATGCACGGCCTAAGACCACCATCCTTCTTCCCCACGAAGAAGAAGCCAGCACCTACAGGAGAAGTAGAGGGGCGAATGAAACCCTTGGCCAGGCATTCTTGGATATACTCTCTCATGGCTTCACGTTCAGGACATGAAAGATTAAATATCCTACCCTTAGGAAGCTTAGCACCTGGTACCAAATCTATAGCGCAATCGTAATCTCTATGAGGGGGCAACACCTCGGAGGCCTTCTTAGAGAAAACATCAGCGAAGTCCTGAACAAACTCAGGTAGCGTGTTTACCTCCTCACGGGGAGAAATAGAGTTAACCGAAAGACATGACATAAGACATTCACTACCCCATTTGGTGAGCTCCCCAGTATTCCAATCAAACGTGGGATTATGCAACTGTAACCAGGGAAGACCTAATACCAGATCAGACGATAATCCCTGCATCAACAGTACAGAGCACTGCTCCAAATGCATGGAGCCAACAAGGTGTTCAAAAACAGGAGTATGCTGAGTAAAATAACCATTAGCAAGAGGAGTGGAGTCGATACCCACTACCGGGACAGGATTAGGCAAATCAATAAAAGGCATCTTTAGAGACATAGCAAATTCCACAGACATGATATTAGCAGATGAGCCTGAATCCACGAAGGCACTGCCGGTGGCAGACCGACCACCAAACGAGACCTGAAAGGGAAGCAAAATTTTATTGCGTTTCATATTAACGGGAAATACCTGTGCGCCCAAGTGACCTCCCTGATGATCACTTAGGCGCGGAAGTTTTCCGGCTGCTTATTCTTGCGCCTGGGACAGGTGTTCAGTTGGTGCTTGTCATCCCCACAATAGAAGCAAAGACCATTCTTCCTGCGGAACTCTCTACGTTGTCGGGGGGACACGGAGGCCCCGAGTTGCATAGGTACCTCCGAGTCTTCCGTGAAAGAGCGAGGAGACGGGACCTCGGGGGGGATCGCAGGGAAGTCAGAGGGGAAAACACTGAAACGTTCAAGCTGTCGTTCCCTGAGACGTCGGTCAAGTCGTACTGCTAAGGCCATAACCTGGTCTAGGGAGTCAGGAGAGTGGTAGCTAACAAGCAGATCCTTCAGGGCGTTAGATAAGCCTAACCTAAACTGGCACCTTAGGGCAGGGTCATTCCACCGAGAAGCTACGCACCACTTTCTAAAGTCCGAACAGTATTCCTCAACAGGTCTCCTACCCTGACGTAAGGTCACCAGCTGGCTCTCGGCCAAGGCAGTCCTGTCAGTCTCGTCATAAATGAGTCCGAGGGCAGAGAAAAAATGATCAACGGAGGAAAGTTCAGGGGCGTCCGGAGCCAAGGAGAAGGCCCACTCTTGGGGCCCTTCCTGGAGTCGGGATATAATGATTCCCACCCGCTGGTTCTCGGAACCTGAGGAGTGAGGTTTTAGATGGAAGTAAAGTCTGCAACTCTCCCGAAAGGAGAGAAAAGTCTTACGGTCCCCTGAGAACCAGTCAGGTAACTTGAGGTCAGGTTCTAGAGGTGAGGCGAGGGGTACTACTACGGCAGCGTCAGGCTGGTTGACCCTCTGAGCCAGGGCCTGGACCTGTAGGGAGAGGCCCTGCATCTGCTGGGTCAGGGTCTCAAGGGGGTCCATGATAGAGTAGGCGAAAGGGTAGACTAGGTAAAGGCTTGTGATTATGTTATGGCAGGAAGAAGGGGAAGGGGATAAGTGAGCTCTAATCTACCCACCGCCCTGTCCCTGCCTACTTGCAACGACCCGCCCTAGGCGACGGGGTACAACTTGGCGGCGGTCCCTACGCTGACTAAGTGCAAGGGAATACAAACAGGGAACAAGCAAGGGAAGGGGCAGTAGCCCACGGAACACCGTGAGGAAACCAGAGTGGTCAACGAGCAGTCAGAATCAGGTATACGAGGTATACGAACGCAGAGCAAGGAGCAGGAAGCAAGCCGGGGTCAGAGCGAAGCAGGATAAGCGGCAGCTGTAGCAAGGCTGAAGCAAGGCTGTAGCAGGCTGGAGCAAGGCTGTAGCAGAGCCAGGAAACTAGGAAGAATCACAAGCAATGAGGAAGAGAAAACGGCAGGTATAAATGGACAGGGGGCGGAGCTAACTCCGACTGACCAGGCCGCGATAGGCTCTCCCACTCCTGAGCCTGCCACCCTGATTGGTGGGAGCCGGAGTCAGTCTAAGAGGTCCGGCCTCATGTGTCGATTGATTAATCCTGGGAGTATCCACAGACGTAGTGCCTGGCAGATCCTTTACAGAGATGGCGCCAGTTTATATTCTCTCTGTAGACTCCGGTATATTGTCAGTTTCTCCAGATATGGCGCCAGTTTATATTCCCGCTGTAGACTCCGGTATATTGTCAGTTTCTGCGATGTCTTTATGTCGTTCCTCCAGTCACTGATATACTCCTCTTGGCCCTCGTTTATTGTCTTCTTGATTTCGGCTTTTGTGAGGCCGCGCTGAGTGACATTTTCTTCAGGCCGGGTCAGGGTGAGATGTTCTGGGGGGCCTGGTTTTCCTGGGACCCCTTGGTGTAGCAGGGCTTTATGGTGATAGGAACTTTGCCTGCTGCTGTGTAGATGGGCCCAGAATGATAGCGCCCTCTTCTGGATTGTGAGGTGTAGTGGGAATCTGCCCAGTTCTGCCCTACAGGCACTATTTGTGGTACTCCGATGGACTTGGAGAAGGTGTTTACAGAATTCTAGGTGGAAAATTTCTGTTGGGCTGGAATCCCACCTTGACCAGTCTGGGTATGTGTCCGGACCCCAGACTTCACTGGCATACAGGAGGATTGGGGAGATGATGGAGTCAAAGATCTTAAGCCAGACCGTCACTGGTGGTTTGAGATGGTAGAGTTTTCTTCTGATGGCATAGAAGGTTTTGCGTGCCATGTCTTTTAGCATCTCTATGGCTTGTTTAAAGCTTCCTGATTGGTTGATTTCTAGGCCCAGTTAGGTGTAACTGTTGGTCGCTGTGGGTGTGGCGTTATTTAGTGTGAGGGTCGGGTACCTGGAGGATTTTGAGTTTCTCTTCTGGAACACCATGATGTTGGTTTTCTTTGCATTGATGGGTAGTGCCCACGTGGAGCTGAATTTTTCTAGGATTTGCAGGTTGTCTTGGAGACCTTTCTCGGTTGGTGATGGCAGCAGAAGGTCATCTGCATACAAGCGAAATGTCACATGGGCGTCATGGAGGGCGAGACCTGGTGCTGAGGAGGATTCCAGAGCTGTGGCCAGTTCATTGATGTAGATGTTGAAGAGTGTTGGACAGAGGCTGCGATAAAGAGAGAAAAAACACGGCGCCACCTTGTGCAGATCAGTCGGTAAAGGTGAGACAAGAATGCAGGTAATGTGCTCACCTAGGTACGGAATTAGTAGGCGTGTAATTAGAACCACAGTGCTGCTGCCAGATCCGAGTCGGTATCCGAATGGACCGCTTGGGTAGAGAAAATTGCAGGAGAAAAGAGGATCATTCCAGGGGCGCTGCTGTGTGGTAGTAATGATAGGAGCGAAATCCGGAGGTATTGATAAATTCAATTTATTCGAATGAGTGGCTACGCGTTTCAACGATGAACAATCGTCTTCATCAGGCCATGTGCATAATACATTAGACACGTCTTATATAACATCTTGGTTCAAAAATGACACGAGTGAAAAAAGCCGCCAAATCTGTAGGGGTCAAGGTGCGATCGTGACGTCACACATGGCTTTTTACATTCATTATTCACACCGCGGAGCAGTGAATAAATAAACGTGTTCAATACATCAAATCATTCACAGTAAATTGTTACATAACGAAAGGGTAATGAATAAGAAGTTTGAGGTGTTCATAAAAAACTAGGCAATGTCGATGTATGACAATAAAAGCAAGGCTTAAAACATTAGTCAATAGGTGATTAAAATAGAAACAATGGGGGGGAGTTAAAACAGTAATTAAACGAAGGGCTGTACTAGAGACCAGTGGGTTGCTAGGTAGCGACGAAGGACGCCGGGACGCGAACTTAGTCACCAGGGCAACCAGGCCGGGAATAGCGCAGCAGAGCATAAGGGGATATGCGTTTGCTGTGAATAAATTGTAAAAACTAGAAAATGCATTGAAAAAATGTATAAAATATAATATTAGGCATATAGTGTTCTTTTTTACCCAGGTAAAATATATTTTGCAAGATTCTGTGCGGCTCTAACTAAAGCATTGCCAGGCAACAGAGAAACAACCAAGACGGGAACAGCGAAAAAAACACACAGAGATATCCGCGCTCGCTGTAAATAGATCTATGAAGACTGCTTTAGAACAGGTTTGATAAAAATATGTATAATATTAGATATATAGTATTCTTTTTACACAGGTGAAATATAATTTGCAAGATTCTGTGCAGTTGTAATTAAAGTGGGAATATCGATGTATTTTTTGTGTAATTTTCTTCGAATGCACAGCGTATTTTTTGGCTCTGGTGTTATATTGTATCAGAAGTATAATAACTTTACAGAAAATGAATTATAAAGGATGTTGGTTCTGACATGACTAAAATTATGTTACTAGATAAACAGTACGTGGCAAGTGGAATAGGAGGATCCAAAAAAGATCGAGGATAACACATACCACGGGTGAGTTAATAAAAGGTGGTATGTTACAGTTAAAATAATTACGTATGCAATAATTGGACTAAAAAGGGATAGTCACAACATGTTGGACTTTATAAATAGAAAGAAATTTAATTTAAAAAAGCAAAAAGGAGGTACATAAAGGATGAATGAATTTGTCACTCATATTGTCGGATCATACTCATTGTTTATTATTGTGTAATGATGTGACTTGTGAAAATTTTATAATTTCGAGTAGTGCTTTCACATTTTGAAAACTAAAGCTATTGATTAATCCAGTGTTGATTCGGAGATATCATTCAAGCCCCCTGGGTACAAAGTCTGTAGTTTGAAAATCCAATAGTTTTCCCTCTGTTTAAGTTTATTGTATCTGTTGGGGACATCGTGGTGTATGTCTTCGATGGGTGTAACTGTGATTTGGTTAAATTGACATTTGTGTACATGGGTGAAGTGTCGGGACACACTGTGCTTCAAAAAACCTGTGTTCACATTGAATCTGTGTTTATTAATTCTGGATCTCAGATGTTGTGTGGTTCGGCCAACGTATTGGAGTTGACACGTACATTCCATTAGGTAGATAACGTAGGAACTGCTGCAACTTAGGGATGACTTAATTGGGAAGGATTCTTTTGTAACTGTTGATGTATATGTATATTTTTTGTTGCTGATACTATTGCAGCATAGACATCGTGGGTGCCCACATTTGTACGAACCATTGGGTCTGGATAAAAAACTAGTAGTTGGTAATGTTTTAGGTTTTCGGATTCTGCTAGGGGCCAGAATGTTTTTCAGAGTTAAGGAGCGACGAAAGGTGATGCTCGGATGGGATGGTATCGCATCTTTAAGGTAAGGGTCGCTTTTTATAATGTGCCAATGTTTGTTCAAAATTGCCCTAACTGTCTTGTTCCCTTGATTGTAAGTGGTTATAAAGTTAGTGTTGTATTTATTTAGTTCTAATTTTTTCTTCTGTACCGGGTTTAAATAGAGGCTGCGGCCTTGTCGGACTCCTCGGCTCTGCTGGAAATCAGCCGTTCTTCTCCCGTTCACCTTCACGCTGCATCTGTTCTCTGTGTAGGAGCTTCTCATGACGTCATAGGTTTTACCTCCTATTCCGCTCTCCAGCAGTTTCAGGAATAGGCCCGGGTGCCACACTGAGTCGAAGGCCTTCTTAAAGTCCACAAAACAGGCGTAAATCTTCCCATGCTTTGTATTGTGGACGTGGCTCTTGATGAGGCTGCGCAGGGTGTAGATGTGGTCAGTGGTGCGGTGGTTTGGCATGGACCCCCCTTGGCTTTGGTGGAGGACATTGTGCTGGGTGAGGAAGCTGAGGATTCTCTTCTTCAGGATGCTGCTGAACAGTTTCCCCAGGTTGCTGCTGACACATATCCCTCGGTAGTTGGCTGGGTCGTACCTGTCCCCACTCTTGTGGATTGGTGTTATGAGGCCTTGGTTCCAGATTTGAGGGAAGTAGCCGGCACTCAGCACCATATTAAATAGTTTTACTATCGCGGCCTGTATTTCTGGCGGGCTGTGTTTCTGGCGGGCTGTGTTTCTGGCGGGCTGTGTTTCTGGCGGGCTGTGTTTCTGGCGGGCTGTGTTTCTGGCGGGCTGTGTTTCTGGCGGGCTGTGTTTCTGGCGGGCTGTGTTTCTGGCGGGCTGTGTTTTATCATTTCTGGTGAGATTCTGTCTAGGCCGCTGGATTTTTTACACCTTATGTCTGAGGTTCTCTCTGTTACTTCTTGCAGTGTTATTGGTGCGTCCAGGGGTTTTGAGAATCTTTAAGTGTTTCCTCCATCGCCTTCAATTTTGATATTATTTGTTTTTGTTCTTGGCTTTGTTCGTCTTTCGGGATCTCTTTGTAGAGGTCCTTGAAATATTGGAGCCAGATGTTGCCATTTTGGATATGAAGGTTGTTTTTCTTGCAATTTTTGTCCATGTGTTTCCATAATTCCCAGAACAAGTTGTCATGGAGGGCATCTTGGAGTTGGGTAAGTTTGGTGGAGATGTGCCTTTGTTTTTTCTTTCGGAGGATGGTCTTGTATTGCCTCTGTATGTTGCTGTAGGCCTCCTTCAGACCGGTGTTGTTTGGGTCTCGGTGCTTCTTATTTGAGGCATTTCTTAGGGTCTTCTGTACTTCTTTGCACTCACGGTCAAACCAACCGTTAGGATGTATTTCTTGTGGCCTCTTGTAGTCACATCTTTTCAGGTCGGACCTCTCTGCCATGGTATAAAATATATTATTGAGGTCATTTACGGCCTGATTTACCCCTCCTGGGCTTGTCTCATACACCATGTTGTAGAGGTTGTGAAGCATCTCCTGCACTTCTGGTCTGTTCATTGTCTCTTTATATTTTATAGTTGACTTTTGGACCATTTATAAGATGGGGGCAGGTTGAAGAGGCCGGTTTGATGTGGTTTTTGTGCAGATGGTTTGTTTGTGGATTTGATGTATAGAAGTAATTGGTTGTGATCTGACAGGTGCGTTTGTGGAGTGATTATGAGTGCGCCAATGTTAGCAGGGTCC
>NW_027461712.1:351341-396341 GCF_050947455.1 Rhinoderma darwinii
GGCATACAAGCGATTCGCTCTTAGTCGCAGGAGAACTTGACGAGCGTGCCTCCGATGAGTCATCAGATCTGGGGAGAAGATTAGAATATCATCGAGATAAACTACAGCACACTACAGGACCCAGCCGAGCGGAGCGGAAGTGAGCGCTGGCATCTCCTAGGAGGGAGACGGAGGCCAGCGCTCACAGATCCATGGCTGCGGGCGTCGGGAGGTGAGTAAACCCGACGGCCCGCGGCCATGGACCGCTACAATGATGATGATGAGGGAGGATGTTGAGGGAGGAGGAGGAGTATGATGAGGGAAGATGATGAGAAGGAGGGAGGATGACGAGGAGGAGGAGGATGAGGAGGAGGATGATGAGGAGGATGATGATGAGGAGGATGATGAGGAGGAGGATGAGGAGGAGGAGGATGAGGAGGATGGAGGATGACGATGAGGAGGATGATGAGGAGGATGATGATGAGGAGGAGGGAGAATTATGAGGAGGAGGATGATGAGGAGGAGGAGGTGGAGGATGATGATGGGAAGGAGGAGGATGATAAGTGTGATGTTGATGATGGAGGATAATGAGGGAGGAGGAGGATGATAAGGGTGATAGTGAGGAGGGAGGATGATGAGGGAGGATGATGAGGGAGGATGATGAGGAGGAGGGAGGATGATGATGATGAGGAGGAGGGAGGATGATGATGATGAGGAGGAGGATGATGAGGAGGAGGAGGAGGAGGATGATGAGAGAGGATGATGAGGAGGGAGGATGATGATGAGGGAGGATGATGACGTGAAGGATGATGATGAGGAGGAGGATGATGATGAGGATGATGATGAGGAGGAGTATGATGAGGAGGGAGGATGATGATGAGGAGGAGGGATGATGATGATGGGGAGGAGAAAGGATGATAAGGAGGAGAGAGGATGATAAGGGATGAGGAGGATGATGAGGAGGGAGGATGATGAGGGAGGATGATGAGAGAGGATGATGAGGAGGAGGGAGGATGATGATGATGAGGAGGAGGGAGCATGATGATGAGGAGGAGGATGATGAGGGAGGAGGATGATGAGGGAGGAGGAGGGAGGAGGATGAGGGAGGATGATGAGGAGGAGGGAGGATGATGAGTAGGGAGGATGATGATGAGGAGGGAGGGAGGGAGGATGATGACGAGAAGGAGGAGGAGGAGGATGATGAGGAGCAGGAGGATGAGGATGATGATGAGGAGGATGATGAGGGAGGAGGAGGATGATGAGGGAGGAGGATGATGAGGAGGGAGGATGATGATGAGTAGGAATATGATGAGGGAGGAGGATGATGAAGGAAGAGGAGGGAGGAGGATGAGGAGGAGGAGGATGATGAGAGGAGGGGGATGATGAAGAGGATGATGATGAGGAGGGAGGATGATGAGGAGAAGGGAGGAGGATGATGGAGGAGGAGGAGAATGATGAAAGAGGATGAGGAGGAGGAGGAGGATGAGGGAGCATGATGATGAGGGAGGATGATGAGAGAGGATGATGAGGAGGATGATGAGGAGGAGGATGATGAGGAGGAAGATGAGGAGGAGGAGGAGGAGGATGATGATGATGAGGGGGGTGAGAGAGGATGAGGATCGAGGCTGCATGATGAGGGCGGATGCATGCTGCGGAGGATGATGAGGATGGTGGAGAGGAGGAAGATGAGGGAGGATATAGGGGAGGAGGATGATGGTGATGATGGGGGATGAGGATGAGGAGGAAGTGATGAGGAGATGTGGCAGGCGGCATGCATGCCTCTTATTCTTCATCCTTCTTGAGTGAAGGAGGTGATGCAGGGGATGATGAGGAGGGGAGGATGATGATGAGGAGGAGGGAGGATGAGGATGAGGGAGGAGGATGAGAGGAGGATGATGAGGAGGAGGATGATGAGGGAGGATTATATAAGGGAGGGAGGATGGAGGAGGAATGATGATGAGAGGGAGCATGTGATGATTATAAATAGACCTAGGGCGGAAGCTAGAATCGTCTGGCCAGGCTGTGATAGGTTCTTCCACTCCTGAGCCTACCAGCCTGAGTGGTAGCAGATCGAGTCACTCTATCAGACCAAGGAGCAGGTGCAGACTGATTAACCACCGGTCGTCGACACAGAAGCTGTGTCTGGCAGATCCTTTACAGTACCCCCCCCCCCTTTTATGAGGGGCCACTGGACCCTTTCTAGGTGGACCTGGTTTATTGGGGAACCGAAGATGGAACCTCCTGAGCAATACCCCAGCGTGAACATCCCGGGCGGGTACCCAAGTCCTCTCCTCAGGCCCGTATCCTCTCCAATGGACCAGGTACTGGAGGGAGCCTTGTACCATCCTGCTGTCCACAATCTTGGCCACCTCGAATTCTACCCCTTCAGGGGTGAGAACAGGGACCGGAGGTTTCCTCGAGGGAGCCAAGGACGGAGAGCAGCGTTTCAGGAGGGAGGCATGAAACACGTTGTGTATTCGAAAAGACGGGGGTAACTCCAGTCGGAAGGAGACAGGGTTAAGGACCTCAATGTCCTTGTATGGCCCTATATATCAGGGAGCACATTTTTTGGACGGAATATAAAGGCGCAAATTTTTTTGAAGACAGCCACACCAGATCCCCGATAATAAACAAGGGGTTAGCAGAACGTCTTCTATCTGCCTGAGTCTTTTGTATGCTCTGGGATGCCTCTAGGTTCTTCTGAACCTGGGCCCAGACTGTGCACAGTTCCTGATGAACGACCTCTACCTCGGGATTGTTGGAACTACCAGGTGAAACGGAGGAGAACCGTGGATTAAACCCAAAATTACAGAAAAAGTGGGGAGACCCCTGACGAGTTACTGACTCGGTTATTAAGGGAAAATTTGGCGAGGGGAATGAATGAGACCCAATCATCTTGACAGTCAGAGATAAAACACCTTAAATATTGTTCTAGAGACTGATTAGTCCTCTCAGTTTGGCCATTAGTCTCAGGATGGAAGGCAGAGGAGAAGGACAGATCAATCTCCAACTTTTTACAGAAGGCTCTCCAAAACAATGAAACAAATTGTACCCCTCTGTCAGAAACAATATTGACAGGGACCCCATGGTGACGCAGGATGTGTTTGACAAACAAGGTAGCTAACGTCTTAGCATTGGGTAGTTTCTTGAGGGGCACAAAGTGGCACATCTTACTGAAGCGGTCTACTACAACCCACACCACCGACTTGCCTTGAGATGGAGGCAGATCGGTGATAAAATCCATGGAGATATGGGTCCAAGGTCTCTGGGGAATGGGCAAATAACATAGTAAGCCCGAAGGTCGGGACCTGGGAGTCTTGGACCTAGCACAAATTTCACAAGCAGCGACGTAGGCCTTAACGTCTTTAGGCAACCCAGGCCACCAATAGTTTCTGGCAATGTGGTGCTTGGTACCCAGGATGCCTGGTTGGCCAGATAGTGCAAAGTCATGATTTTCCCTGAGTACCTTAGCCGGAATTGCAGGGGAACAAACAGCTTGTTCTCAGGAAGGTTCCTGGGAGCTGAACCTTGATCAGCAGCAATTTTGGAGACTAAGTCAGAATCAACAGAGGAAATTATTATACCTGGGGGCAAAACACAAGCAGGATCTTCCTCCAAAGGAGGGCTGGCCATGAAGCTACGCGACAGTGCATCAGCTTTAATATTTTTAGACCCAGCAATATAGGTGACCAAAAAGTTGAATCTAGTAAAAAAACAACGCCCATCGAGCTTGTCTCGGGTTTAGCCTCCAGGCAGATTCTAGGAAAACCAGATTCTTGTGGTCGGTAAGGACCGTTACCTGGTGCCTAGCTCCCTCCAGGAAGTGGCGCCACTCTTCAAATGCCCATTTAATGGCTAAGAGTTCGCAGTTGCCAATGTCATAGTTACTCTCAGTGGGCGAGAACTTCCTGGAGAAGTAGGCACAGGGAAGGAGATGGGTGAGGGACCTGGTACCCTGGGACAAGACAGCACCCACTCCCACCGCGGAGTCGTCAACCTCCACGATGAATGGCTCCATTTGGTTAGGCTGAATCAGCACCGGGGCCGAGATAAAGCACTTCTTAAGGACCTCAAAAGCCTGGACCGACTCCGGAGGCCAGTGGAGGAGATCAGCACCTTTACGAGTAAGGTCCGTAAGAGGCTTAGCGATGACTGAGAAGTTAGCAATAAATCTCCTGTAATAATTAGCAAACCCCAGGAAGCACTTTAACGCCTTCAGGGAGGCAGGTTGGACCCATTCAGCCACAGCCTGAACCTTGGCAGGGTCCATGCGGAATTCATGAGGAGTGAGGATTTGACTCAAAAATGGTATCTCCTGCACCCCAAACACACATTTTTCGGTTTTAGCAAAGAGTTTGTTTTCCCTAAGGGCCTGGAGCACCTTCCTGACATGCTCAATGTGGGAGGACCAGTCCTTGGAAAACACAAGTATGTCATCAAGGTACACTACAAGAAATACCCCCAGGTAGTCTCTTAAAATCTCATTTATGAAATTCTGGAAGACCGGGGAGCATTACACAACCCAAAGGGCATGACGAGGTATTCTAAATGACCTTCGGGCGTGTTAAACGCAGTCTTCTACTCATCCCCCTCTCTGATGCGGATAAGGTTATAAGCCCCCCGAAGATCAAACTTAGAGAACCATTGGGCCCCCTGAACCTGATTGAGGAGATCAGGAATCAAAGTAAGGGGATATTGGTTCCTTACAGTGACCTTATTCAAGTTTCGGTAATCGATGCACGGCCTAAGACCACTATCCTTCTTCCCTACGAAGAAGAAGCCAGCACCTACCGGAGAAGTAGAGGGGTCGAATGTAACCCTTGGCCAGGCATTCCTGGATATACTCTCTCATGTCTTCACGTTCAGGACAAGAGAGATTAAATATCCTACCCTTAGGGAGCTTAGCTCCTGGTACCAAATCGATAGCGCAATCATATTCTCTATGATGAGGTAACACTTCGGAGGCCTCCTTAGAGAAAACATCAGCGAAGTCCTGAACAAACTCAGGTAGAGTGTTCACCTCCTCAGGGGGAGAAATAGAATTAACAGAAAAACATGATGTCATGCATTCATTACCCCGTTTGGTAAGATCCCCAGTATTCCAGTCAAACGTGGGATTATGCATCTGCAACCAGGGAAGGCCTAAAACCAAATCGGACGATAATCCCTGCATCAACAGTACAGAGCACTGCTCAAAATGCATGGAGCCAACAATGAGTTCAAAAACAGGGGTATGCTGTGTAAAATAACCATTAGCAAGAGGAGTGGAGTCGATACCCACTACCGGGACAGGTTTAGGCAAATCAATCAATGGCATAGCTAGAGACATAGCAAATTCCACAGACATAATATTAGCAGAAGACCCTGAATCCACGAAGGCACTGCCGGTAGCAGACCTACCACCAAAAGAGACCTGAAAGGGAAGCAAGATCTTATTAGGTTTCATATTTACGGGAAATACCTGTGCGCCCAAGTGACCTCCCCGATGATCACTTAGGCGCGGAAGTTCTTCCGTCTGCTTATTCTTACGCCTAGGACAGTTGTTCACTTGATGCTTGTCATCCCCACAGTAGAAGCTGTGGTGGAACGGTGACGGTTACAGGCATTGTACCCAGATAAAGGTTAAGCCTGCCGCAAACCGTCGCACTCCCGCCATCCGGGTGCCATAGCTTAGATGGCGCCCGGTGCTAGATGGGGATATGTCCCCTCAAACTGCATTATGTTATCTTTGATAACCAGTTGAGTTATATTGTATTGTATTCAGTGCTGCTTCACTGTCCTCCCCCCTAGGGTTAATCTTACACTGTAGGAGAATGAGTCACAGGCTGCAAGCGGGAACTTGTCTGAATGTAAATAAGAAAAAGGAGGGGGCAAGAGCAGAAAGCACATGGCCTGATTCCTGAGGGAGGGGTGAGTGAGGGATATAGTGGTGCTGGGTGAAATCTCAGTTAGTTGCTGTCCAGGAGAGGATGAGATAGCAGTGTGAGCTGCAGGCAGGGGCTATCTACCTCAGAGATGGTACCTGACCTAGGGACAGTAATAGAGGACAAGTGCTGGAGTCCCATCTAACTAAGGAGGATCTGGAGACACCCCAAAGGATGAAAGGTACAGTGGAGAGACTCCACAGTGAGTTAGCCTGTCCCATCCAGCCCAGAGGGGAGAAGCAGCGGTGCATTGTTTCTCTGTGTGTCTGTCCCTGTTAATAAACGCACCGCTGTGGCTTGTCCCCTGTTAATCTGTGTCGCCTGAATCTATCGCCCACATTCTCTTGGCGTAAACCGACCCCCACTGACCCGGTTTCGCCACATTTGGTGGCAGCGGTGGGATAGATTCAGCCCGTTCTAGGGGAAGCGGCAGGGGATAGGTACCCTGGTACCATCCGGCGCTTCGTGGCCAGACCTCAAGGGCGGACTGCCACACGTGCTGCAGTACAGGGGGACCACAGGCACCTAAATCCCCAGTCATGGAGCCTGACTCTATGCATCCTCCCGGCGGAGCAGAGGCTTTCCCCTATGGCAGCTACCTCCGAATTACACTCCAAGAGCTGTGCCGGTTCCGGCGCATTGCCTTCTCCTCCCGCGACATAAAGGGTCGGCTGATTGAGAAGCTCCAAGCCTGGGACCTGGCGAACCCGGCCGAGATGGGAGAGATGGCCGAGGGTGACGTTGACTACTGCCCCGAAGAACCGGCCAGTCGCCAGGGAACCGGCCGTAGCGCCATCTCGGACGCCCAGGCCCTGCGGATGGGGGATCTGCTGACCGCTCTGGGGCCTCAAAGCTCTGAGGCCGAGCGCCTGATCATCGTTGGGGCCGTGGCCCGTGCAGTGGCACCCCCAGAACAAACAACCCCAATCCCTGCCGGGCCCCAACTACGATACAACGACCTCCCCAAGTTGGATCCTTCGTCCATGGATATCGATGCGCACCTAACCATGCTGGAGACACAGGTGCATGACATCCCCACCACTGAATGGGCTCGCTACGTGGGGCCCAGCCTGCAAGGGAGGGCCCTTGAAGTCTACCGGAGCCTAGGTCCAGAGGACGGACGGGACTACGGTTGCCTCCGGGACGCCCTGCTGAAGAGGTATGCGATCACCCCAGAGACTTACAGAGAGCGGTTCCATAATTTGACGCTCGCCAGCCAGGGTACCCATGTGGAACTGGCAGCCCAGCTCCGCTGAAGCTGCTCCAGGTGGGCCGAGGGGAAGAAGGCCTTCAGTCGGGAGGTCCTGCAGGACCTCGTCATTTTGGAGCAACTCCTCTCCAGGATGGAGGTCCCCGTTCGTGCCTGGGTCGCGGACCGCCACCCCAGCACCCCTGAAGATGCCGCCACCTTGGCCGACGAGTTCTTGGCCCACCGACCCCAGTGGAGAAGCCTTCTGCGCCAGGACCAACGCCGAGAGCTCCGAGTCCCTACCAAAATAGCAGAACCACCACGGCCAACTTCGATGAGACCCCAGCCACAGCCTACGGCCGCCCCGATCCCTCCAAGGGTCCACGGCCCTACGGACTCCCGCCAGAGTTATGGGTGCCACCAGCCGGGGCACATCCGACGGGACTGCCCCCTGGCCCAATCAACGGTGCCCTTTCCCAGACCAACCCCAACCCGGGTCGCCTTTTGCCCGGAGGCGGGCGACCCCGATGAGTGTGACCACCTCCTAGATGCACCAGAGGTGGAGGAGGTGGTCTACCACGTAGAGTTTGCGAGCCTCATGATGAACCAGATCCCTGCCAACATGCAGGGCCACCGACAGCCCGTGGTCCTGGGACGCCGCACCGTCCAGGGACTCCGTGACTCGGGGGCATCCCTCACCCTGGTGAGAGCGGACCTGGTTCTCCAGTCTAAGGCTCTTCCCCAGCGATTAGCCCGGATTGCCCTGGCGGACGGACAGCAGCGGTCCATTCCCCGCGCCAGAGTCTACCTGGACTGGGGCCCCGGAAAAGGGGAGGTCGAAGTCGGGTTCATGCCGGATCTCCCCGCCGATGTCTTATTGGGGAACGACCTTGGGAACGGTCTCACAAGTCAGTTCGCTGGGGCCGTGACCCGCAGCCAAGCCCAGGAGAACCTGTGCTGGCCTCCACCACCGACCAGTGTAACCACCGAGGCTCCTCTCCCGGAAGCCCCGCTCCCCGAACCGCCGGTGGTAAGTACCCAAGGCCCTGACACCTCACAACTGACCGACCTGACGAACCCCCCGACAGACCTGGGGGAGGTGTATAGGGTCGCTTTTAGGGAGGCCCAGCATACGGATCCTTCCCTGTCCTCTGCCCGTAGCCTGGCCGATCGACCACCCAGTGGAGGGGCCCAGGCAGGGTTCCAGTGGGACAACGGGCTGTTGTACAGGGTCGAAGCCCCGACCAAGCCCGAGTCGCCCTGGACCGCCTCCAAATAGCTGCTTGTTCCCCAAGCCTACCGTGCACGACTGTTAGCCCTGGCCCACGATATACCTGCGGCGGGTCACACTGGGCCCAGGTCCACCAGGGCCCTGCTCTCGAAGGCTTTCTTTCGGCCAGGGCTGACTGAGGACGTGCGGCGGTACCGAGCTTCGTGCCCTGTCTGCCAACGGGTGGAGGGGGCCCCGCGCAAGGTGCCGCTCAAGCAGCTGCCCCTCATCCAAGAGCCCTTCCAGCGGGTGGCCATAGATCTGGTTTGCCCCATTAATCCCCCCAGCCGAGGGGGAAAGCGTTACATCCTAACCCTGGTAGACTTCGCTACCAGATACCCGGACGCAGTGGCTCTGTCCTCCATAGATGCCGAGCACGTCGCCCAGGGACTCATGGACATCTTCAGCCGGGTGGGGTTCCCGCGTGAGGTACTCACAGACCAGGGATCTCAATTCCAGGGAGAACTTATGCAGGACTTCTGGAATCGGCACGGGGTGAGTTCTCTAAGAACCACCGCCTACCACCCCCAAAGGAACGGACTGTGTGAAAGGTTCAACGGTACCCTCAAGCAGTTGCTACTCCAATACGTCCACTCGGAGGGGAGAGACTGGGACCGCTCCTTGCAGCAGCTTCTCTTTGCCTATCGAGAGGTGCCGCAGGAGTCTACCGGGCGCTCCCCATTCGAGTTGCTGTTCGCGAGGCGGGTCCGGGGACCCTTGGACTTAGTCCGGGAAGGTTGGGAAGGGAAGTTTGCAAGCCCGGAGACTATGTAGACTATGTGAGCCAAATGCGGGAGTGCCTAGCACGGCTGATGGATTTGGCCCATCAGCGATTGGAAGTAGCTCGAATCCGTCAACGGGACGAGTACAACCGTAGCACCCGACCCCGAGAGCTGGGGGTGGGGGAGAAGGTACTGGTCCTCGCGCCAGTACGAGGCAACAAGTTGCAGGCCAATTGGGCTGGACCGTACACTGTAGTGGGGCGACAGGGGACGACGAACTACCTAGTAGCCCACGACAAGGCAGAAAAGCGGGTACGGAACTACCACATAAACCGGCTCAAGGCCTATGTGGTAAGGGAGGTAGGAGCGGTCGCGATATGCTGCCCGCCCATGGACAACCCTGACGTGGACCGCATCCCTGACCTACTGGCAGAGGCCCGACGCCAGACAGGGCAGGCAGATGTGCAGCTTGAAGTCCAGCTATCGCGCTTGCAGAGTAGGGAGATGGGGGAGGTGTTAGCAGCCCAGGAGGCCCTGTTCACTGCGTCCCCCGGACGTACCTCCCTAGTCGCTCACGAAGTCGACACTGGAGGAGCCCGACCCCTGAGGCAGCCCGCGTTCCGAGTGGCTCCCTCAGTGCTGACCGCGATGAGAAAAGAAGTAGAAGAAATGCTGGAGATGGGGGTCATTATACCATCTCACAGTCCTTGGGCCGCCGGCGTGGTGTTGGTTCCCAAGAAGGACAAAACCACAAGGTTCTGTGTAGACTACCGGCGGCTGAACGAGGTAACCGTTACGGATGCCTATCCGATGCCCCGGATTGATGAGCTGCTCTATAGGCTGGGAGGGGCACACTTCGTGTCCACTCTGGATCTCAGCAAGGGCTACTGGCAGATTCCTCTGACCAAGGAAGCCCAAGAGCGCTCGGCGTTCATCAGCCCGTTCGGCCTGTTTGAATTTACGTGCATGCCGTTCGGGATGAAGAACGCCACCGCGACCTTCCAGAGGGTGGTCGACCGGATCCTCGTGGGGTGTCAGGAGTTTGCCCAGGCCTACCTGGACGATATCGCTATCTTTAGCGAGACTTGGGAGGAACACTTGGGCCACGTGGCGCAGATCCTGGAGCGCATCCGGTACGCCGGCCTCACCATCCGCCCCGACAAGTGCCAGATGGGGATGGCAGATGGGGATGGCAGAAGTCGCCTACCTGGGGCACCGAGTGGGCAGCGGACAGATCCGCCCCGAGCCGGCCAAGGTGGAGGCCATTCTCCAATGGCCCTGGCCTGCCAACCAGAAGCAGGTTAGGGCCTTTCTGGGAGTCACATGGTACTACCGAAAATTCATCCCGCAGTATAGTACCCTGGCCAAGCCCTTGACCGACTTGACGTCCAAAAGGTTCAGTCGACTGATGCCCTGGTCCCCTTCGGGAGCCTTAAGACTGCCCTCTCCACCTCCCCTGTCCTGGCTGCCCCTGACTTCCATCAGCGGTTCATAGTCCAAACCGATGCCTCAGACGTCGGGCTGGGAGCGGTACTGAGCCAAGTGGACCAGGCGGGCCACGAACACCCGGTCGCGTACCTCTCCCGGAAGTTGCTGGACCGAGAGAGGGCATACGCAACCATTGAGAAGGAGTGCCTGGCTGTCGTGTGGGCTCTAAAGAAGCTCCAGCCCTACGTTTATGGGAGGGAGTTCACAATAGTCACAGACCACAGTCCTCTCAGTTGGTTGAACCGAACCGCCGGGGACAATGGGCGGTTACTACGGTGGAGCCTGGCCTTACAATACTATAACTTTACCATCTCTCATAAAAAGGGCCGGGACCACGGGAATGCTGATGGACTCTCTCGGCAGCAGGACACTGATGGTCGGAGACTGACAGCATCGGGCCCAGATCTCATCATTGACCCAACAGAGGGTCAGCAGGACTGATTCTGGATCTAAGCTGGGGGAGGTCTGTGGCGGAACGGGTGACGGTTACAGGCATTGTACCCAGATAAAGGTTAAGCCTGCCGCAAACCGTCGCACTGCCGCCATCCGGGTGCCATAGCTTAGATGGCGCCCGGTGCTAGATGGGGATATGTCCCCTCAAACTGCATTACGTTATGTTTGATAACCAGTTGAGTTATATTGTATTGTATTCAGTGCTGCTTCACTGTCCTCCCCCTCTAGGGTTAATCTTACACTGTAGGAGAATGAGTCACAGGTGGAACTTTTCTGAATGTAAATAAGAAAAAAGAGGGGGCAAGAGCAGAAAGCACATGGCCTGATTCTTGAGGGAGGGGTGAGTGAGGGATATAGTGGTGCTGGGTGAAATCTCAGTTACATAGTTAGTACGGCTGAAAAAAGACACATGTCCATCAAGTTCAACCAAGGGAAGGGAAAAGGGAAGGAAAAATTTCTACACATAGGAGCTAATATTTTTTTGTACTAGGAAATTATCTAAGCCTTTTTTAAAGCCATCTACTGTCCCTGCTGCGACCAGCTCCTGCGGTGTCTACTGTTCCTTCTGTGACCAGCTCCTGCGGTGTCTACTGCCCCTGCTGTGACAGCTCCTGCGGTGTCTACTGTCCCTGCTGTGACGGCTCCTGCGGTGTCTACTGTCCCTGCTGTGACGGCTCCTGCGGTGTCTCCTGTCCCTGCTGTGACCAGCTCCTGCGGTGTCTCCTGTCCCTGCTGCGACCAGCTCCTGCGGTGTCTCCTGTCCCTGCTGTGACGGCTCCTGTGGTGTCTCCTGTCCCTGCTGTGACCAGCTCCTGCGGTGTCTCCTGTCCCTGCTGCGACCAGCTCCTGCGGTGTCTCCTGTCCCTGCTGTGACGGCTCCTGCAGTGTCTACTGTCCCTGCTGTGACGGCTCCTGCGGTAGGCTATTCCATAGATTCACAGTTCTCACAGTAAAGAAGGCTTGTCGCCTCTGCAGGTTGAACCTTTTTTTCTCCAGACGGAGGGAGTGCCCCCTTGTTTTTTGAGGGGGTTTTACAAGGAACAGGATTTCACCATATTTTTTGTATGCGCCATTAATATATTTATATAAGTTAATCATGTCCCCCCTTAGTCGTCTTTTTTCAAGGCTAAATAGGTTTAATTCTTTCAATCTTTCCTCATAACTTAAATTCTCCATGCCCCTTATTAGCTTCGTTGCTCTTCTTTGTATTTTTTCCAACTCCAGGGCATCCTTTCTATGAACTGGAGCCCAGAACTGAACTGCATATTCTAGATGAGGCCTCACTAATGCTTTGTAAAGTGGCAATATTACATCCCTGTCCCGCGAGTCCATGCCTCTTTTAATACACGACAATATCCTGCTGGCCTTTGAAGCAGCTGATTGACACTGCATGCTGTTATTGAGTTTATGATTTACAAGTACACCCAGATCCTTCTCAACAAGTGAATCCGCCAGTGTAGCGCCCCCTAGGACATATGATGCATGCAGGTTGTTGGTACCCAGATGCATAACTTTACATTTATCTACATTAAACTTCATTTGCCAAGTGGACGCCCAAACACTTAGTTTGTTTAAATCTGCCTGTAATTCACAAACATCTTCCGTGGTCTGAACTATATTACATAGCTTGGTGTCATCTGCAAAAATAGAAATATTGCTATTAATCCCTTCCTCTATATCATTAATAAATAAGGTGAATAATAGGGGTCCCAGCACTGAACCCTGGGGTACACCACTTATAACCGGGGACCATTCAGAGTAGGAATCATTGACCACAACTCTCTGGATACGGTCCTTGAGCCAATTCTCAATCCAATTACAAACTATATTTTCTAAACCTATAGTCCTTAACCCCTTCCCGCTCCTTGACGTACTATTACGTCATGGCAGCTGTATCGTTCGCGCTCCATGCCGTAATAGTACGTCTCGGGAGTAACGGCCGTTTCGGCCGTCCTTTCGACACATACAGGAGCTGTGACGCTGCTGTCTTGTTCAGCAGCTGTCACAGCTCCTACAGCGGGAACCGATCGCTGTGTCCCCGCTGATTAACCCCTTAAAAGCCGCGTTCTATAGAGAGCGCGGCTTTTTAGGGGTTAAGCTGCCATCGCCGGCCTGCTACGCGATAGCGGCCGGCGATGGTGACTATGGCAACCGGACACCAAACAATGGCGTCCGGCTATGCCATAGACGGAAGCCTAGTGGGTCCTGACAACGTCAGGACCCACTATGCTTGCTGTCAGTGAGTAGCTGACAGTTCTAATACACTGCACTACGCATGTAGTGCAGTGTATTAGAATAGCGATCAGGGCCTCCTGCCCTCATGTCCCCTAGTTGGACAAAGTAATAAAGTAAAAAAAAAGTTAAAAAAAGATGTGTAAAAATAAGAAAATAAAAGTTTTAAAAGTAATAAAAGTTAAAATCCCCCTTTTTCCTGATCAGTCATTTATTATTCTTAAAAATATATAAACAAACAAATAAACTATACATAATTGGTATCGCCGCGTCCGTAACGGCCTGAACTACAAAATTATTTCATTATTTATCCCGCACGGTGAACGCCGTAAACGAAAATAGTAATAAACCGAACCACAATCACAATTCTTTGGTCACTTCACCTCCCAAAAAATGGAATAAAAAGAGATCAAAAAGTCGCATGTACCGAAAAATGGTCCTGATCGAAACTACAGTTCATTACGCAAAAAATAAGTCCTCGCACGGCTTTATTGATTGAAAAATAAAAACGTTCTGGCGCTTAGAATAAAGTAACACAAAAAGTGAATGATTGTTTACAAAACGTATTTTATTGTGCAAACGCCATAAGACATAAAAAAACCTATAAACATCTGGTATCGCCGTAATCGTATCGCCCCGTAGAATAAAGTGAATATGTCATTTATAGCGCACGGTGAACGCTGCAGAAACTATAAACATCTGGTATCGCCGTAATCGTATCGCCGCAGAATAACGTGAATGTGTCATTTATACCGCACGGTGACCTGTAATAACTATAAACATCTGGTATCGCCGTAATCGTATCGCCCCGCAGAATAAAGTGAATATGTCATTTATAGCGCACGGTGACGCTGTAATAACTATAAACATCTGGTATCGCCGTAATCGTATCACCCGCAGGATAACGTGAATATGTCATTTATAGCGCACGGTGACGCTGTAATAACTATAAACATCTGGTATCGCCGTAATCGTATCGCCCCGCAGAATAACGTGAATATGTCATTTATAGCGCACGGTGACGCTGTAATAACTATAAACATCTGGTATCACCGTAATCGTATCGCCCCGCAGAATAAAGTGAATATGTCATTTATAGCGCACGGTGAACGCTGTAATAACTATAAACATCTGGTATCGCCGTAATCGTATCGCCCCGCAGAATAAAGTGAATATGTCATTTATAGCGCACGGTGACCTGTAATAACTATAAACATCTGGTATCACCGTAATCGTATCGCCCCGCAGAATAACGTGAATATGTCATTTATAGCGCACGGTGAACGCTGTAATAACTATAAACATCTGGTATCGCCGTAATCGTATCGCCGCAGAATAACGTGAATGTGTCATCTATAGCGCACGGTGACCTGTAATAACTATAAACATCTGGTATCGCCGTAATCGTATCGCCCCGCAGAATAACGTGAATATGTCATTTATAGCGCACGGTGAACGCTGTAATAACTATAAACATCTGGTATCACCGTAATCGTATCGCCCCGCAGAATAACGTGAATGTGTCATCTATAGCGCACGGTGACCTGTAATAACTATAAACATCTGGTATCGCCGTGATCGTATCGCCGCAGAATAAAGTGAATATGTCATTTATAGCGCACGGTGACCTGTAATAACTATAAACATCTGGTATCGCCGTGATCGTATCGCCCCGCAGAATAACGTGAATATGTCATTTATAGCGCACGGTGACGCTGTAATAACTATAAACATCTGGTATCGCCGTAATCGTATCGCCCCGCAGAATAACGTGAATATGTCATTTATAGCGCACGGTGACGCTGTAATAACTATAAACATCTGGTATCACCGTAATCGTATCGCCGCAGAATAAAGTGAATATGTCATTTATAGCGCACGGTGACGCTGTAATAACTATAAACATCTGGTATCGCCGTAATCGTATCGCCACGCAGAATAACGTGAATATGTCATTTATAGCGCACGGTGAACACTGTAAAAAAAAAAGAAAAAAAAAACAATAGTAGAATTTCAGTTTTTTAGTCACCACGCCACCTAAAAATAGAATAAAAACTGATCAAAAAGCCGCATGCACCCCAAGAAAACTACAATGGATTCCTCAAGGGGTCTAGTTTCCAAATTGGGGTCACTTTTGGGGGGTTCCCAATGTTTTGGCACCACAAGACCTCTTCAAACCGGACATGGTGCCTAATTAAAAAGAGGCTTCAAAATCCACCAGGTTCTCCTTTGCTTCGGAGGCCGGTGCTTCAGTCCATTACCGCACTAGGGCCACATGTGGGATATTTCTCTAAACGGCAGAATCTGGGCAATAAATATTGAGTTGCGTTTCTCTGATAAATCCAATTGTGTTATAAAAAAAATGGTATAAAGAGGATTTTCTGACAAAAAAAAAAAAGTTAATTTCACCTCTACTTTGCTCTAAATTTCTGTGAAACACCTAAAGGGTTCATAAACTTTCTAAATGCTGTTGTGAATACTTTGAGGGGTCTAGTTTCTAAAATGGGGTATTTGATAGGGGTTTCTAATATATGGGCCCCTCAAAGCAACGTCAGAACTGAACTGGAACCTAAAAAAATAAATAAATGAGGCAATACTTCGCTTCTTACATTATACTGATAATGAGCCGTGCCCACCCCGAGATGACCCCAGTTTTGACCGTTTGTATAAACGGAGACCCCTATTAGACCGTTCCAGTGCCCGGTTTTCCCAAGCATACACCCCCGAGAAGTGTATTTCTATTGAGGAGTCCCTGGTACATTTTAAAGGGAGGGTTCAATTCCGCCAGTACCTGCCGTGTAAGAGGGCAAGGTATGGCGTGAAGATGTATAAGCTGCGAGAGGGCATCAGGGTATACCTACAGGTTTAGGATATATGAAGGGAAGGCCACCCCCAAACCAGACTGCATCCTGGGCTACAATAGGTACATGGGAGGGGTGGACTTGTCAGATCAAGCCCTGAAGCCCTACAGCGCCATGCAGTGTGGTATAAGAAGCTGGCCGGGCACATCATACAGATGGCATTGTACAATGCGTACGTGCTACGTCGATGTGCAGGCCAGACGGGAACTTTCCTGGAATTTCAAGAGGTGATTATCAAGAACCTAATCTTTAGGGACCAAGAAGGGGGGGCACCCAGTACTTCTGGAAGCGAGGCCACACGCATCGTACCAGGGCAACACTTTCCAGGGGAAGTTCCCCAAACTGGCAAGAAGGGAAAAAGTCAAAAGAGGTGCAAAGTCTGCTATAAGAGGGCGATAAGGGAGGACACAATATATCAATGTGACACGTGTCCCGAATAACCAGAGCTCTGTATGAAAGTGTTTTAAAATTTATCATACATCCCTTGGTTTATAATTTACCCCAATTTTACTTACCCTGATGCACTCCGCACAGCTTATCCCCCCTCGTCTTTCCCCTCTGGGCCCTGCTGTGTGCCCAGGCAGCTGATAGCAGCCCCATGTAGGGTATTGCCATACCCGGGAGAACCCACATTACAGTTTATGGGGTGTAGGTCTCCGGTCAAAATGCTCACTACACCTCTAGATGAATGCCTTAAGGGTGTAGTTTTTAAAACGGGGTCACTTCTTGCGGGTTCCAACTGTACTGGTACCTCAGGGGCTTCTGCATACATGACTTCGCACTAGAAAATCCCCAGTAGGCCAAATGGTGGTCCTTTCCTTCTGAGCCCTCCCATGGGCCCAAACGGCAGTTTATCACAACAAATGGGGTATTGCGGCACTCAGAACAAATTGCGCAACAGAATGGGGTATTTTGTTTCTTGTGAAAATAAGAAATTTTCAGCCAAAACTACATATTATTTGAAAAAAATAATTTTGTTTTCATTCCCAGCCCAATTCAAATAAGTTCTGTGAAAAAACTATGTAGTCTAAATGCTCACATTACCCATAAATGAATTCCTTGAGGGGTGTAGTTTCCAAAATGGGGTCACTTCTGGTAGGTTTCCATTGCTTTGACACCTCTGGGACTCTGCAAATGCGACATGGCACCCGAAAACCAAGCCAACAAAATCTGTACTCCAAAGAACACACAGTGCTCCTTCCCTTCTGAGGCCTCCCATGGGCCCAAACGGCAGTTTATTGCCACAAATGGGGTATTGCTGCACTCAGGAGAAATTGGGCAACAAAATTGAGTATTTTGTTCCCTGTGAAAATAAGAAATTTTGGTAAAAAATTACATCTTATTGGAAAAAATGTCATTTTTTTAATGTCACAGCCTAATTGAAATAGGTGCTGTGAAAAAACTGTGTGGTAAAAATGCTAACAACAACCATAAATGAATTCCTTGAGGGGTGTAGTTTCCAAAATGGGGTCACTTTTGGTGGGTTTCCATTGCTTTGATACCTCTGAGGCTCTGCAAATGCGACATGGCACCCGAAAACCAATCCAACAAAATCTGGACTCCAACAAACATATAGCGCTCCTTTCCTTCTGAGCCCTCCCATGGGCCCAAACGGCAGTTTATCACCACAAATGGGGTATTGCCACACTAAGGACAAATTCGGCAACAAAATGGGGTATTTTGTTCCCTGTGAAAATAAGAAATTTTGATCACAAATGACATTTTATTTGAAAAAATTACATTTTTTTCATTTCAGAGCCCAATTCAAATACAAGCTGTGAAAAAACTGTGCGGTCAAAATGGTAACAACAACCCTAAATGAATTCCTTGAGGGGTGTAGTTTCCAAAATGGGGTCACTATTGGGGGATTCCTACTGTTTTGACACCTCAACACCTCTTCAAACCCGGCATGCTGCCTAAAATATATTCTAATAAAAAAGAGGCCTCACAATGCACCAGGTGCTTCTTTGCTTCTAGGGCTTGTGTTTTAGTCCACGAGCGCAGTAGAGCCACATGTGGGACATTTCTAAAAACTTCAGAATCTGGACAATACATATTTAGTAGTATTTCTCTGATAAAACCTTCTTTGTTACAGAAAAAAAAATGAATAAAATTGAAATTCAGCAAGAAAAATGAAATTTGCAAATTTCACCTCCACTTTGCTTTAATTCCTGTGAAATGCCTGAAGGGTTAAAAAACTTTCTAACTGCTGTTTTGAATACTTTGAGGGGTCTAGTTTTTAAAATGGGGTGTTTTATGGGGGTTTCTAATACATAGACCCCACAAAGCCACTTCAGAACTGAACAGGTACCTTAAAAAAAAGGCTTTTGAAATTTTCTTAAAAATATGAGAAATTGCTGTTTATGTTCTAAGCCTTGTAACGTCCAAGAAAAATAAAATAATTTTCAAAAAACGATGCCAATCTAAAGTAGACATATGGGAAATGTGAACTAGTAACTATTTTGGGTGGTATAACCGTCTGTTTTACAAGCAGATGCATTTAAATTCTGAAAAATGCAATTTTTTCAAAATTTTCTCTACATTTTGCAATTTTTCACCAATAAACACTGAATATATCGACCAAATTTTACCACGAACATGAAGCCCAATGTGTCACGAGAAAACAATCTCAGAATCGCTTGGGTAGGTTTAAGCATTCCGACGTTATTACCACATAAAGTGAAATATGTCAGATTTGAAAAATGGCCTCTGAGCCTTAAGGCCAAAACTAGGCTGCGTCCTTAAGGGGTTAATTTACCCATTAGGCGTCTATGGGGGACAGTGTCAAATGCCTTTATAAAGTCCAAAAACACTAAATCCACAGCGGCCCCTCTGTCTAGACTTCTCCTCACCTCTCATATAATCATTATATCCACAGCGGCCCCTCTGTCTAGACTTCTCCTCACCTCTCATATAATCATTATATACACAGCGGCCCCTCTGTCTAGGCTTCTGCTCACCTCTTCATAAAAACAGATTAGGTTAGTTTGACAACTTCTGTCCTTAGTAAAACCGTGCTGGCTGTCACTTATAATGCTATTTATTGTCACATAATCCTGTATATAGTCCCTCAATAGCCCCTCAAACATTTTCCCCACGATGGATGTTAAGCTTACTGGTCTATAATTACCCGGGGAAGACCTAGAGCCATTTTTTAAAATAGGCACCACATTTGCCCTGCGCCAGTCCCTTGGCACTATACCAGTCACTAGAGATTCTCTGAATATTATGAAAAGGGGGACAGAAATAACTGAACTAAGCTCTTTAAGAACTCTAGGGTGTAACCCATCTGGTCCCGGGGCCTTGTGCACATTTATTTTATTTAATTTAGCTTGGACCATCTCTACATTCATCCTGTTCAGTATATCAACTGATATATTAACAGCACTGGCACCGGCTACATCAGCTGCTCAGCACTGGCACCGGCTACATCAGCTCCTCAGCACTGGCAGCGGCTACATCAGCTCCTCAGCACTGGCACTGGCTACATCAGCTCCTCAGCACTGGCACCGGCTACATCAGCTCCTCAGCACTGGCACCGGCTACATCAGCTCCTCAGCACTGGCCCCGGCTACATCAGCTCCTCAGCACTGGCACCGGCTACATCAGCTCCTCAGCACTGGCACCGGCTACATCAGCTGCTCCTTCTTCTGTTGTATATACAGAGCTAAAGAACCCATTTAGTAACTCTGCCTTCTCTTGATCCCCTGTGACCAACTCCCCATTACCATTATCTAGGGGTCCTACATGTTCAGACCTTGGCTTTTTTGCATTTATATGCTTGAAGAATTTTTTAGGATTTGTTTTACTATCCTTGGCCACCTGCCTTTCATTTTGTATTTTTGCTGATTTTATTACATTTTTACAGATTTTATTAAGCTCTTTATATTTTACAAAGGCTACAGCTGTACCCTCAGATTTGTATTTTTTAAATGCCCTTTTTTTGTCATGTATTGCCCCTTTCACAGAAGGTGTAAGCCATGTGGGGTTTAATTTGAGTCGTTTATACTTGTTACCTGTAGGAATACATTTTGCACTATAATTACCAAAGTAGATTTGAAAATCTCCCATTTATCATTTGTTCCATTATTTGACATTAGTTCTTCCCAGTCTATATCCTGAATTGCCGCCCTCATCCTGGGGAAATTGGCTTTCTTAAAATTAAATGTTTTTGCCCTCCCAGCCTGCGTTTGTTTTTTACAGTATAGGTAAAATGTAACTATATTATGATCACTGTTACCGAGGTTTTCACGAACATTGACATTCCCAACAAGATCTGCATTATTAGAAATGACCAGATCCAACAGAGCTTCACCTCTAGTCGGGTCTTCCACAAACTGGCCCATAAAATTTTCCTGCAACAGGTTGAGGAAATGTCTCCCCTTTGCAGTTGAAGCCAAACCATGACACCAATTAATATCCCGGAAATTAAAATCTCCCATTATCACTACAGTACCCGTCTGTGCAGCCCGCTCCATCTGTTTATATAGCTGAACATCCATCTCCTCAGTTATATTGGGGGGTCTATAGATTACACCAAAAGTAATTTTTTCAGTGTTTACCTCCCTTTCTAGTTCCACCCACAAGGTTTCAACCTCCTCACAGTATTCACCCACTATTGTCTCTTTCACACTCGCCTTCATATCATTTCTCACATACAGATATACACCACCGCCTTGATATCACTTCTCACATACAGACATACACCACCACCTTCATATCATTTCTCACATACAGACATACACCACCGCCCTCATATCACTTCTCACATACAGACATACAGCACCACCTTCATATCATTTCTCACATACAGACATACACCACCACCTTCATATCATTTCTCACATACAGACATACACCACCGCCTTCATATCACTTCTCACATACAGACATACAGCACCACCTTCATATCATTTCTCACATACAGACATACACCACCGCCTTCATATCACTTCTCACATACAGACATACAGCACCACCTTCATATCATTTCTCACATACAGACATACACCACCACCTTCATATCACTTCTCACATACAGACATACACCACCGCCTTCATATCACTTCTCACATACAGACATACACCACCACCTTTCCTATTTGTCCTGTCTTTCCGAAACAGTGTAAAACCCTGTAGATTTACAGCCCAGTCATGTGAAGAGTCCAGCCATGTTTCAGCAACACCAACTATATCTATATTTTCTTCCAGTATTAAGGCCTCCAGCTCCCCCATTTTGCTTGCTAGACTTCTGCCATTTGTGAACATACACTTTAACTTGCCTGTCAGTTTTTCACTTTTATTATCAGAAATGTGATTTGACATTAATCGGGCCTTTTTATTTACACTAATGTTTTGTAACGAAAGGATCTCCTTATCTTGTTGTCTAGTCCTCTCCCCACATTCTGTTTCTCCCCCCACCAATATAGTCTGACCCCTCTCTAACCTGGCTACCCCTTTTTTTTCTACATTGACCTCCCTCCTCAGCCCTAGTTTAAATACTCCGCCACCCCAGCTAGAATTCTCTCCCCCAGCACAGCGGACCCCCTTCCATTTAGGTGCAAATCATCTGCAGAATACAGTTTGTACCCCAATGAAAAGTCAGCCCAGTGCTCTAGGAACCCAAATCCTTCTCCTCTACACCAAGACTTCAGCCATGCATTTAACTCCCTGAGCTCCCGCTGTCTTTCCTGTGATGCGCATGGCACAGGCAGTATTCCTGAGAATACTACTTTGGAGGTCCTTCCCTTCAGCTTGTAGCCTAGTTCTTTAAAATTATTCTTAAGGCTCCTCCACCTACCATTTATTCTGTCGTTGATACCGACATGGACCACGACAGCTGGATCATCACCAGCCCCTCCCAGCAATTTGTCCACCCGTTCCACCACATGCCGAACCCTGGCACCAGGGAGACAGCAAACCATTCGGTTGAGGTGGTCTTGGCGACAAACTATTCTATCCGTCTTCCTGATTATAGAATCCCCTACGACTATCAATTGTCTTGGCTTACCTGCATTACCATCCCGCTGACTACTAGTTGGGCTGTTCTCCCGGCTGTTAGGGAGATCAGTTAGTTGATGTCCAGGTGAGGATGAGATAGCAGTGGGAGCTGCAGGCAGGGGCTATCTACCTCAGAGATGGTACCTGACCTAGGGACAGTAATAGAGGACAAGTGCTGGAGTCCCATCTAACTAAGGAGGATTTGGAGACACCCCAAAGGATGAAAGGTACAGTGGAGTGACCCCATAGTGAGGTAGCCTGTCCCATCCAGCCCAGAGGGGAGAAGCAGCGGTGCATTGGTTCTGTGTGTGTCTGTCCCTTTTAATAAACGCGCCGCTTGGCTTGTCCCCTGTTAATCTGTGTCGCCTGAATCTATCGCCCACATTCTCTTGGCGTAAACCGACCCCCACTGACCCGGTTTCGCCACAGAAGCAGAGACCATTCTTCCTGCGGAGCTCTCTACATTGTTGGGGAGACACGGAGGCCCCGTGTTGCATTGGTTCATCCGAGTTTTCCGTGGAAGAACGAAGCAACGGAACCTCGGGAGCCATCATGGGGGAGCCAGAGGAGAAAGCACAAAAACGTTCAAGTCGTCGTTCCCTGAGACGTCGGTCAAGACGTACCGCCAAAGCCATAACCTGATCTACAGGGTGGGCCATTTATATGGATACACCTAAATAAAATGGGAATGGTTGATGATATTAACTTCCTGTTTGTGGCACATTAGTATATCGGAGGGGGGAAACTTTTCAAGCTGAGTGTTGACCATGGCGGCCATTTTGAAGTCGGCCATTTTTTATCTCTTTAGTTTTTTCAATGGGAAGATGGTCATGTGACACATCAAACTTATCGGGAATTTCACAAGAAAAACAATGGTGTGCTCGGTTTTAACGTTACTTTATTCTTTCATGAGTTATTTACAAGTTTCTGTCCACTTATAAAATGTGTTCAAAGTGCTGCCGATTGTGTTGGCTTGTCAATGCAACCCTCTTCTCCCACTCTTCACACACTGATAGCAACACCGCAGAAGAAATGCTAGCGCAGGCTTCCAGTATCCGTAGTTTCAGTTGCAGCACATCTCGTATCTTCACAGCATAGACAATTGCCTTCAGATGACCCCAAAGATAAAAGTCTAAGGGGGTCAGATCGGGAGACCTAGGGGGCCATTCAACTGGCCCACGATGACCAATCCACTTTCTAGGAAACTGTTCATCTAGGAATGCTCAGACCTGACACCCATAATGTCACCCATAACTTGTAAATAACTAATGAAAGAATAAAGTAACGTTAAAACCAAGCACACCATTGTTTTTCTTGTGAAATTCTCGATAAGTTTGATGTGTCACATGACCCTCTTCCCATTGAAAAAACTAAAGCTGGATACAAAATGGCCGACTTCAAAATGGCCGCCATGGTCAACACTCAGCTTGAAAAGTTTCCCCCCTCCCATATGCTAATGTGCCACAAACAGGAAGTTAATATCACCAACCATCCCATTTTATTTAGGTGTATCCATATAAATGGCCCACCCTGTAGAGAGTCTGAAGAGGGATAGCTAACTAACAGGTCTTTCAGGGCGTTCGACAGACCCAATCTAAACTGGCACCTCAAGGCAGGGTCATTCCACCGAGAAGCTACACACCACTTCCTAAAGTCAAAACAGTACTTCTCAACGGGTGTCTTACCCTGACGTAAGGTCACCAGCTGACTCTCGGCAAAAGGCAGTCTTGTCAGTCTCGTCATAAATGAGTCCGAGAGCAGAAAAGAAAAGATCAACGGAGGAAAGTTCAGGGGCGTCAGGAAACAAGGAGAAGGCCCATTCTTGGGGCCCGTCCTGGAGCCGGGACATAATTATACCCACTCACTGGCTCTCAGAACCTGAGGAGTGGGGCCTTAGACAGAAATAGGAGAAAAAAGTGAGGTGGGGGCACTACCAGGGTAGCATCACGTGGGTTGCCCCTCTGAGCCAGGGCTTGGACCTGTAGGGAGTAGCCCTGCATTTGCTGAGCCAGGGTCTCCAGGGGGTCCATATTTGTTTTCAGGGACTAGGTTAGAAAAGGTATATGGGCCTGTGATTATGTAATGACGGGGTAGAGAGACAGACAGGTGAGCCCTAATCTACCCGCCACTCAGTCCCTGCCTACTTGCACGGCCCGTCCTAGGCGACGGTGTACAATTGGCCAACGGTCCCTACGCTCAATATATGCACGACAGACAAACAGAAAAGGGTACACAGAAGCTAAAGGAAATGGGGCAGTTGCCCACGGCAACACCAAGAGCAACAGGAGTAGTGAACGAGCCGAGTCAAACCAGGAGTGTACGAGGTACCAAACGCATTGCAGGAGCGTAGTCAGTAAAGCCAGGGTCAAAATGAAGCAAGGTCAATAATAATAGCAGGAGCAGCAGAGCCAGGAAACAGGAAAGAATCACAGGCAAAGACAAGCAGGAAATGAAGGTATAAATAGACCGAGGGCGGGGGCTAGAACCGTCTGGCCAGGCTGTGATAGGTTCTCTCACTCCTGAGCCTACCAGCCTGAGTGGTAGCAGACCGAGTCACTCTATCAGACCTAGGAGCAGGTGCAGACTGATTTACCACGGGTGTCGACACAGAAGCTGTGTCTGGTAGATCCTTTACACCACGTTCCCGTGACCCAATGTGCCACGTCACAGCATATTCAAATCATGGAAGCATCCGGTCTACATGACTAATGACCGTCATGGTGTGCAAACCTTAGATCAAAATTTCGACATAACTAAGTAACTCTAAACCTCATAAGGTAATTTTCTTTAGCTATTATACCAGGATGTAGGCAGAGGAGTAGGCTAAGAGAACGGAAAGTGGCCGAGGTGGGAGTTGGGCCAGAGTGGATACGCCGCTTGACCAGGGTCTGGGGAGGGGAAGGGGAGAGAGACAGGTGGGAAGGTGGGAAAAGGGGGGCAACATAAAAAAAATAATTAAACTGAATCTATTGCTTTAAAACAGAGTCACTCACCAAGTTGCCGAGCTGGCCGCTGCTTCTGGTCCCTGCATGGGTCCCATTCCTTTCTACAAACCGATTACCGCTGATCATAACCTTGATGAGCGGCGGCTGCCCACTTTATTTTACTTTTGTGGCCAGGCCCCCACAGTAGTACCAGCGGTACTACCCTGATGGCAGGCCTGTTTGCAGGGGTACTAGCCAACTACGTCACAGATAACCCAAGTTTCAAGACCATGCAAAGTTATGGATTTTTGGCATCCCATGGAATATGGGAACAATAGGGAATTCTATCAGTAAGTATTCTGCCTCTTTCTTGGCTAATACTCCTAATCCAATTCCTTCTTCTAGCAGATTTTTGAAAGATTCTTTACATGCGGTGCTTGGTTTCACCACAAGTTTGCGATATGTCGATTCATTGTCTAAAATGGTATGAACGTGTCTGGGATCTAAACAGGAATCTAGAACAACTCCTGCTCCGTAAGATTTGGAGGACACAGTTATACGCTGGATATATGGTGAGCACCTCTGTGTTTTCACCTTTAGCCCTTATGTGTATATAGTGAACCTTTTAGAAGGTTAATCTTTACCCGCTAAGGTGGGAGGGTTGGTTCCAATGCCTAGTTATGGTGGTGTCTGAGGAAATAAAGGTCCTTTTAGATGTCCCAATACTGACCATGAAAACCAGTGCCAATCGACGATACAGCGTGTCACAAGGAGCAATCATCGGTAATGTATGGGGGCAAACAATCGTTAGTACACCAGACCCCGCACCGATCTGCCAGTCCAGCTGCCTCCGGGCACTGGACAACACTCCCGGAAGCAGATGGCTCCGACCACTGCATAGCGGCTGTTCGGCAGAACTGCAGCTCGGCCTCTATTCTTTGACCGGAGCCATCTGCTTCCGGCAGTGTTGTCCGGTGCCCGGAGGCAGCTGGAGTGGCAGATCGGTGCGGGGTCCAGGTGTCGGACACGCACCGATCATATACTGATGACCTATCCAGTGGATAGGTCATCAGTTGTCAAGACGTGGAAAACCCCTTTAAAGGGAAGGTGTCATGTAAATTTTTTTTTACATAATATTGCTTTTAGTATGTCATTAAAATAAATTGTATTTATTTGTGTTTTTGTGGTGCACTTTTTTCTTTTTTCTTTCTTTTACTTCTCTATCGGGGCTGCCATTTTTTTTTCATCTCTGTATCTGTCCACTAACGACACATACAGAGATGGAATACGGCACATACATCCCCATAGAGAATGCGAACGGGAGGCGTTCCATTTACTATAGCGTACGCCATCTGTGTGGGAGCGGCGCATGCGCCACTCCCACACAGACCAAAAGGAAGGTCTTTGGTAGAGCGACATCCGGCGCCATTTTCATGTGGACCGGAAGCCACGACCGGACAGTAAGATGACGACTTCCGGTCGCGGCTTCCGGCCATATGTTGAAGACAGCGCAGACGCAAGGACTAGGAGTGGCAGGGCGGAGGCGGCAGCGGCAGCAGGAGCAGGTAAGTTATGTGTGTATGTGATGTGTGTGTATGTTAGTGTTATACTGTCTGATTACCACTGTATCTAATCCTCCTACACTGTGCATTCGCTCAAAAAATGGCGGCACACAGTGTAGGAGGTTTGAACATTCAACCCCCTCCTTTCTCCTGGCACTAGCCAGGATAAAGGAGGGGGGATTGTGTGAGGACACTAGAGCGTGTGTGTCTACCCCAAATTTGCAGCATAAAGCAATGAGGTTGCTTTACCACATGCCAATGCTGCAATTTTGGGAATTGCTCCCTCTAGTGACCAGCACTGGGAAATGTTATAGATTAGAATCTAATTCATAATATTTCCTGACTTGTGAAAAAATTAAAACAATGTGTGATTTAACCCTAACCCTAACTAAAAAAAATAAAATAAAATTTCTAGCGACACATTCCCTTTAATACTGGCGTTTCGTACACCGGTCCTATTAAACAGTTTGCTGGAGTAAGATGCAACACATTGATTAACAGGCGAACAACTCTTAATAAATGTGTCGCATCTTTTAGCTGCAACGCGGCCTGTCATCAGTACTTTATACGTGCTGCGGCCTGCTGTAAGAGCCTGAGGGGATCCGGGAGGGAGAATCGGAGTGGTGAGGTAAGTACATTTTTAAAATGTATATTATTGTCTGATTGGGGGGCAAACAGTCTGATTGGGGGGGAGGTATGGGTCTGGCACGGACCTTTGCCTTGTTACGCCCCCTAGAGATAAATCATTATACATACAGATTGCTGCTATAATTTACATCAGTTACTGGCGTAAATTATAGTAAAATTGTTGGCCATTTCTGCTAAGCCCTGCCTATTTTTTGCCCCCAAAAATGTTGACTTTTACGCATTTTCTGAATTTTCTACGCTAGTAAACTGTTGTAGAAAGGTTAATATATTCCCCCCAAAGGCTACAGACCGTAATACAATATCTTAATGTAAGGATGTGTGCAGCAACGCTTGTTGTCTCCATTCTATGTCAGTGTGGAAAGTAGATGTCCGGCCTTATGATTTTGTGATATGTGATAGACCCAAAATCCCAAGCACCAAACCAAAGAAAGCACAGGCCGGACGGACCCTGCCACAGTGGAGGGTAGGCCAGACATGACAGGGATAGGAGGGAGGATCGTGTCACAGCCAAAGGGGAGGGTTAGTGGAGGGGGTGGGTCTAGGAGAGGGAGGGGATCCGGTGAGCGTTAGCCGTAAGTGCGCTGACTTCCCGGTCTTTTGGTCGGGAGCAGCGCACGGAGTAAGACATCCATCCACGCATCTCCCATCCGGCGGCCATCTTACCTCATGTCAGCGCAGCAGTTCATTGAACCAGCTGCAGTGGTGGCCAACGCTCCGGTACCTTCGGCTGTCTCTCCCCCGCCCCGGGCCCGGCGCTCGCGTCCTCCAGAAAGGCTGAGCCCCGACGTGGCTCCTCGGACTCGGCGCCGCATAGGGAGCCCTGTGAGGGACCCTCCGGCTCGCGCGTCTGGCAGCACTGATACTGCAGCCGGTGCTAGGGTCGGGAGGAATCCCTCTTTGCGGTGGAGTCCAGCGGAGGTGGGGGGGGTGCGGCCTCTACTTCCGGTCACCCCTCCACTCGCCAGTTCTACACCGGGTTCCATGGTTCGGACGGCTGCCCCTGGTGATGTGCCGGCTGGGGGTGGAGCCCCACGGCGATCCGGAGGAAGCAAGGGACCTGCATTGGGCCGCAGGCCTAGGTCGTCCGTTTCGAAGGTGACTTCCGGGCGGCGAGCTGCCGGCCCTCCGGTGCCGGTCGACTGCCAGAGAGAGAGCTTGGGAGCCCGTCCCTCCCCCACCTCGGTTCCGGCCGTTGAGCACGCCTGTGCGTGCTGCCATGGATCGGGGACCAGATCTGCCAAAGACCTTGAGGATGGGGAGCTTCGTGGACAGGACGGTCCAGCTGATGGGTCCACAGCACCTGTGCAGCTCGGTGAGTTGTTTTCAGCATCTTTACCTTTTCCTGCTATACTTATGTCTCCTGTTTTGGGGGAGGGTTCCACGGTTGGGGAGCGGGTATGTGATGTGGGGTCTGGGTTTGTGAATGTTAGGGGTGGGGGGGATAGTCTGCGAGAGTTGGTCGGTTGCGTCAAGGAATTGTTAGGCCGGCTCGACGGGACGGGGGTCGCCGCGCCCCCTTCGCAGTCTCCTCTGGCGGCGTGGGTGGGGTAGGGTTTAATGCCCCGGCGGCGGTCGCTGTGAATGTAGGATCAAATACGGAATCGGTGGCGGTGTCTGTTCAGACCGACTCACCGGTGGCGGTTGATGGTGTTCGGTTGGACGATAAAGCCAGGGGGGAGGTTTATGTGTGTTTTGAAGGGCCTTTGGGGGCACACTTGAAGCAGGAAGTTCGGGAAAAAATTTGGAAGGACGAGTACGTGGAAATTTTTTCATTGTTGCCCCTGGAAAAATTTAATCTGGAGAAGGGGAAGCGAGATGAGAGTAAAAAGGAGGAGGAGGAAAAGCGTCGTTACCGCCTTATCCCTAAGACATTTGTTAACTGGTTGCAAGCGGTCACCATTTTGGCCAGTGTTATTGGAGAAAAGGCTCCGGAACATTGCTCCCCCCTGTTTTGCTATATGGATGCCATCGGGGAAGCCCATAGGGTATATGGGGGGGTAGCTTGGCTATGCTATGACGAGCAGTTTAGACAACGGAAGGCGGTTCGGCCCAATATTAGGTGGGACCACGAGGATATTGCCCTCTGGTTACGGGTAACGGCTCCGGTTCGACCGGGCCAGTCCTTTCCCGGGAGCTGGGGGACAGCAGGCCAATCTGGTCAATCCAGCTCAGGGAGCAACGCAAAGCTCGGGCTGTGCTGGAAATGCAATGAGGGGCAGTGTAAATTCGGTGCAGGTTGCAAGTTCAAGCACCTTTGTTCTCAATGTAATGGGGCGTCCCACGGGGCATCTAAATGCTTGCACAAGGGAAAACGAGGTGGGGGAGGGGGTTTTACAGCTAGTCATGGGGGTGACGCCAGTGAAGCTGGAAAGGATGGTCCAGTTTCAAAATAGTTATCCGGACAGGGCCAGCGCGCAGTTGTGGTTTGATAGTTTTAATGTGGGTTTTTGTATCCCCTCCCCTCCTCACAGGGTCCGCTTTTCCATAAAAAATCTGAAGTCAGCTTACCAGCATCCTGACATGGTTAGGGAGAAATTGGCAGAAGAGGTGGATTTGGGGCGCATGGCGGGGCCCTTTAGTTCTCTCCCCATCCCGGGTTTGGTCGTCTCCCCGCTGGGGGTTGCCCCGAAGAAGGAGGCGAACAAATACCGTTTGATTCACCATTTGTCTTATCCTAAGGGCTTGTCGGTTAATGACGGGATAGATCAGGATCTTTGCTCGGTCGTGTATACGTCATTCGACGTGGCGGTGCAGTGGGTGCGTTTCCATGGTAGGGGGGCGTTAATGGCCAAGACGGATGTCGAGGCGGCTTTTCGACTTTTGCAGATGCATGCGGATAGTCAGCGTTTACTGGGGTGTTTTTGGGGGGCGGTTTTTATGTGGATCGGTGTCTCCCCATGGGTTGTTCCATTTCTTGTGCGTACTTTGAGGCGTTTAGCTCATTTTTGGAATGGGTGGTCAAATCTGTGGCGGGGGTGGATTCGATCATTCATTATTTAGACGATTTCTTGTGCGCAACGATCTTGGGGCCCGCCCGTTCCGTGAGTTGGTTCGGGACATAAAACGTGATCTGTTGCACCTGTGGTCGTTGTACCCGAACTTGATCACGGTGTGGTCGGATATTGTGCCTAGAAAATCCTGGCGTTCGGCGCGGTTGGTGGAGCGGATCAACAAAGCCAGGATAAAAGTTAACAGGGCGGTGTCTGCATTTGTTGCGCGGAATGGTGGCATATGTGTCCGGCACTGGGACTTGGAAGCTGGAGTTGGAGCGTATTGGAGTGCAGATGGTGTTCACCTGAATGATGTGGGAATGGCTCTGTGGTGCTTGGGCTTGCAGGATGGTATTGAGAGGGCTATTTTGTCGTGGCGGGACTCTCAGGCTTGAGGGGGTTAAGGCCTGTTCGCTGTGGCTGGGGAGTCCTTGGAGTTAGACAAATAATTATGGGGGGGGGATGCATCGTGGGTATGGATCCCCCCGGGTTTTACAGATGAAAGGACACTGTCTGGCATTGGATAGCGTGGTTTCCTTAGGGTGTTATCCCTTGGGAGAGGTGGCATTTACCTTACGGCATCTGCCAGGAATATTGGTGCCTCTGAGCCGGGTTTTTACGGCTGGGGGTAAAATGGTGGGGCAGATAGCCGGTAACATAAAGAGTTACTGATAGCTCCAAGGACTTCTCCAAGTCTATGTGCTAATGTTTGTTTGTCAGTCTGACGTGTTTGGGTTATAATTTATGGTTCGTGCATTATTGATTTATTATTGTTTTTGTTAATAAATATTATGGATATTATTTATTTCTGGTTATTTGAGTTAACGAACTTTTATATTTATTTCTTAATAAAGTGGCTGCCGTGGCCACTTTATCCAAACCCTCGGTGTCGAGTCTTCTTGAGAGAAAGGTGAGGGTTATGAATGGGGAACAGATATATAGGTAAGTGTAATTTGCATACACACATCACTCGACTTACCCCAAGTCATGCAAAATAAAGACACAAAACATTATAATTGGGTGTTAAATGGTCAAAACGTTTATTATATGACCAAACCCAAAATGGCAAACCTCCGACTCACGAAGAGTCCCCCTCCAGCACGCAGGAAAGGAAAAACCCCCTGTGGGGGAAACCTCTAGGGAAACCATGGCTGGGGGATTGCCCTTCCTCTGGGCTTAGAAGGGGCCAAAATATCATTTGTAACAGAATTTGTACATTTTCTCAGATTTTCAAGGAAAGACAATACAACGAACGAACGAACGAACGAACGAACGAACGAACGAACGAACGAACGAACGAACGAACGAACGAACGACATAAAACACATAAATCGGCTGATCTGGTTGGCTAGGCGGATGTCCCTCTTCCTGGGCACCCATTAAAATGAATGGGCGATCCACGGATGGGACGGGTCCTCCAGATGCCTCCTTGTAGCATCTGTCTCCGCTCTGGCTAATAGGGGGGATCTCCTGCTGGAAACCCCCCTCTATTACAGACCCGTATGAAGAGGATGGCATCACTGTGATGAAGAAGTGGTCTGGGGTGAAGGGTTTCCCTGCTAGAACCTACAAATGACATCAGGTCGGTATTGGTGGGGAAGTCAAGCTCAAGGTCCTCAGTCCCATCCAATATGGCGCTGAACGTGGCAGTAAAACCTTCTAATATGGAATCTTCTTTATGTCATAAACATTTGTAGTTGTGACATCAGCGCATTCATCATCATCATTACTGCAGGAGTTTCTTACCATGACAAAGGGTTCTCCAGGATGAGATAACTTGTCTGCTTTCTCCAAACACCAGCACCACACCTGTCCATAGGTTGTGTGTGGTACTACAGCTCATTACCATTCACTTCAATGGAGCTGACCTGCAATACCAGACACAACCTGTGGATAGGTGTGGCGCTGTATTTGGAAGAAAGCAGCCATATTTTTCTAATCCTGCACAGCCCCTGTTAGAAATAGTTCAGAAAAAGGGGGAGAGAAGAAATTAAGAAAAGGGAAAAAGAGGAACTCAGAGGTAAAAGAAATCAAACTAGACTGAAAGGAGTCGCTGGAGGTGCCGGATGGAAAGACATGTTTCTGCCATGGGGACCGGATTAGTTGAAATGTATCTTGATGGGGGGGGGGGGCTTCAGAGAGTGGGTTTAACCCCTTCCCGCCCTATGAAGTGCTGTCGCATTGAAAAACGATGCCGTTCATCTTCGAATGCAGCGTCACAAAAACCAATTATTTTGTAAAAAAATGAAAAAGTGTTTTTATTGTGCAAAACTCGAGAAACGTTCACAGACCGACGTGTCTATAGCATGATATGGACATTATCCTAATCTCACGGATATCTATTCCCAATACCGCGCGGACTCAGGGACGAGGCCGTGATGTTATTCCATTATTAGATTGTGTTTTTTATGCCGTCTGTATTTCTGTCTTGCTGGATCTATGGAGTCCACACCGGTGCTTGTATTTTATTATCGGGGCAATTATTTGATTTATTATTTTGCACTTTAGTGAATACGCATTTCATATTTCTTTGTATTTGATATCATTCGTGCCTCTTTTTTCTTCTTGGCGCCACAACACTTGATATATTCTTTTTTAGATTGCGTTCCATGTATCGCCTCATTCACTTTCTTATATGATTCACTATTATGTTAAGTTGATTATTTGGCATCACTATTTGAAGCAATGTCCCTCATTTTATATATACACATATTGACACCTTTTCGTCATTCCTTCATTGATGTTTGATCTTTTTCTGTCACCTTTCTAATACTTTTTGTTTACTAATATTTTTCAGCCTTGCTGCGCCTCAATTTCTCCACAGGAGGGCACCAGTACACGGTGCTCTATATTTATACATTTCACGACATATTTACAGACATTAACTACGCTTCGTGTATTCATCTGAATTGGGCCCTATAAAATCTGACATTTACTTACGCCTTTCATCGGTGCTGGGGTTGCGCATGAGTAGTGATGAGGTATGCGGACTCCCCCCGCCGGCCGTCAGCTATCGCTCTATGCGCCTGCGCTGTTTCCCTGGTGACGCGTCCTGGGATTCGTGCATGCGCTGATGAGCGATGACGCCCGGCGGCGGTAGTCTCGCGTCCCTATGTAAATCATGCTCATGCGCCATGACGACCAGCACGGATTGGCCATCAACACACCACATGACCACCATGGTTTAGGATTTAAATGGGGTACTGACATGGTAACAGCACTCCTTGAAAAAGCCACAGGCGAAACGCGCATCGGGGCGCTACCTCACTTTCCGGGTTAAGCTATCACACCACTGAGCATGGGTTAGCATACCATGGAGGTTCCATCGGGTCTTATATACAGTCACTGCACCGTTTATCTTCACCAGATGTAAGTTTATATTCTGAACTCTCTCACTTTGCTCTTTCTGTCCTGACAAATACCCATCTATGTGGATATAGTCCTGAATTGGGATATAACCGCTGCATGACTCCCTATGCCATACATTGTGTGTACATATATTTGCTAATTGCACATGTAAATGCTGACCTAGGAACAGACGCGTTTTACATTCTCATTTTTTGTTAATAATAAAGATATATTTTCTAATACTTGATAGTTACGGACTCTTTTTCTCTAGTATTTATACACCTACATGTTGGTTGAGGGGTCCTGGTGGTCCTCCCTGGGCTTTACCCATGGAGTGTTTGGAGACATGTTGGAGCTGTGGGGGATGGTAGGTCCGCTTACTGACATCTGATGGGATTGTAGGCACATCGCTTTCTTGGAACATGCCCTCTCCGCTCCATTCTCTCCAGATCTATCTCTTTCCAGAAGAAGGTTCTCCTCCCTTTATTCAGACTAGGTTGTGCCTAGACATTGGAAGTCTACAATTCCCGGGTACAAATCTAAATGTCTGGCCGCATTCACTGATATTCAGAATCCACAACTCTGCCGATTGTTGAGTAATTACATAGTTACATAGTTAGTACGGCTGAAAAAAGACACATGTCCATCAAGTTCAACCAAGGGAAGGGAAAAGGGAAGGAAAAATTTCTACACATAGGAGCTAATATTTTTTTGTTCTAGGAAATTATCTAACCCTTTTTTAAAGCCATCTACTGTCCCTGCTGTGACCAGCTCCTGCGGTGTCTCCTGTCCCTGCTGTGACGGCTCCTGCGGTGTCTCCTGTCCCTGCTGCGACCAGCTCCTGCGGTGTCTACTGTCCCTGCTGTGACGGCTCCTGCGGTGTCTCCTGTCCCTGCTGTGACGGCTCCTGCGGTGTCTACTGTCCCTGCTGTGACGGCTCCTGCGGTGTCTACTGTCCCTGCTGTGACGGCTCCTGCGGTGTCTACTGTCCCTGCTGTGACGGCTCCTGCGGTGTCTCCTGTCTCTGCTGTGACGGCTCCTGCGGTGTCTCCTGTCTCTGCTGTTACGGCTCCTGCGGTGTCTACTGTCCCTGCTGTGACGGCTCCTGCGGTGTCTACTGTCCCTGCTGTGACGGCTCCTGCGGTGTCTACTGTCCCTGCTGTGACGGCTCCTGCGGTGTCTCCTGTCCCTGCTGTGACGGCTCCTGCGGTAGGCTATTCCATAGATTCACAGTTCTCACTGTAAAGAAGCCTTCTAGCTTGAACCTTTTTTTCTCCAGACGGAGGGAGTGCCCCCTTGTTTTTTGAGGGGGTTTTACAAGGAACAGGATTTCACCATATTTTTTGTATGTGCCATTAATATATTTATATAAGTTAATCATGTCCCCCCTTAGTCGTCTTTTTTCAAGGCTAAATAGGTTTAATTCTTTCAATCTTTCCTCATAACTTACATTCTCTGCGCCCCTTATTAGCTTTGTTGCTCTTCTTTGTATTTTTTCCAACTCCAGGGCATCCTTTCTATGAACTGGAGCCAAGAACTGAACTGCATATTCTAGATGAGGCCTCACTAATGCTTTGTAAAGTGGCATTATTACATCTCTGTCCCGCGAGTCCATGCCTCTTTTAATACACGACAATATCCTGCTGGCCTTTGAAGCAGCTGATTGACACTGCATGCTGTTATTGAGTTTATGATTTACAAGAACACCCAGATCCTTCTCAACAAGTGAATCCGCCAGTGTAGCGCCCCCTAGGACAGATGATGCTGCAGATTATTACACCCAGATCCTTCTCAACAAGTGACTCCGCCAGTGTAGCTCCCCCTAGGACATTTGATGCTGCAGATTATTACTCCCAGTGTAGCGCCCCCTAGGACATATGATGCTGCAGATTATTACACCCAGATCCTTCTCAACAAGTGACTCCCCCAGTGTAGCTCCCCCTAGGACATATGATGCTGCAGATTATTACACCCAGATCCTTCTCTACAAGTGACTCCCCCAGTGTAGCTCCCCCTAGGACATATGATGCTGCAGATTATTACACCCAGATCCTTCTCAACAAGTGACTCCCCCAGTGTAGCTCCCCCTAGGACATATGATGCTGCAGATTATTACACCCAGATCCTTCTCAACAAGTGACTCCCCCAGTGTAGCGCCCCCTAGGACATATGATGCTGCAGGTTGTTGGTACCCAGATGCATAACTTTACATTTATCTACATTAAACTTCATCTGCCAAGTGGACGACCAAACACTTAGTTTGTTTAAATCTGCCTGTAATTCATGAACATCTTCCATAGTCTGAACTATATTACATAGCTTGGTGTCATCTGCAAAAATAGAAATAGTGCTATTAATCCCATCCTCTATATCATTAATAAATAAGTTGAATAATAGTGGTCCCAGCACTGAACCCTGGGGTACACCACTTATAACCGGGGACCATTCAGAGTAGGAATCATTGACCACAACTCTCTGGATACGGTCCTTGAGCCAATTCTCAATCCAATTACAAACTATATTTTCTAAACCTATAGTCCTTAATTTACCCATTAGGCGTCTATGGGGGACAGTGTCAAATGCCTTTGCAAAGTCCAAAAACACTAAATCCACAGCGGCCCCTCTGTCTAGACTTCTGCTCACCCCTCATATATCATTATATACACAGCGGCCCCTCTGTCTAGACTTCTGCTCACCTCTCATATAATCACTATATCCACAGCGGCCCCTCTGTCTAGACTTCTCCTCACCCCTCATATATCATTATATACACAGCGACCCCTCTGTCCAGACTTCTCCTCAACTCTCATATATCATTATATACACAGCGACCCCTCTGTCTAGACTTCTGCTCACCTCTTCATAAAAACAGATTAGGTTAGTTTGACAACTTCTGTCCTTAGTAAAACCGTGCTGGCTGTCACTTATAATGCTATTTATTGTCACATAATCCTGTATATAGTCCCTCAATAGCCCCTCAAACATTTTCCCCACGATGGATGTTAAGCTTACTGGTCTATAATTACCTGGGGAAGACCTAGAGCCCTTTTTGAAAATAGGCACCACATTTGCGCTGCGCCAGTCCCTTGGCACTATACCAGTCACTAGAGATTCTCTGAATATTATGAAAAGGGGGACAGAAATAACTGAACTAAGCTCTTTAAGAACTCTAGGGTGTAACCCATCTGGTCCCGGGGCCTTGTGCACATTTATTTTATTTAATTTAGCTTGGACCATCTCTACATTCATCCAATTCAGTATATCAGCCGATATATTAACAGCACTGGCACCGGCTACATCAGCTCCTCAGCACTGGCAGCGGCTACATCAGCTCCTCAGCACTGGCACCGGCTACATCAGCTCCTCAGCACTGGCACCGGCTACATCAGCTGCTCCTTCTTCAGTTGTATATACAGAGCTAAAGAACCCATTTAGTAACTCTGCCTTCTCTTGATCCCCTGTGACCAACTCCCCATTACCATTATCTAGGGGTCCTACATGTTCAGACCTTGGCTTTTTTGCATTTATATGCTTGAAGAATTTTTGGGGATTTGTTTTACTATCCTTGGCCACCTGCCTTTCATTTTGTATTTTTGCTGATTTTATTACATTTTTACAGATTTTATTAAGCTCTTTATATTTTACAAAGGCTACAGCTGTACCCTCAGATTTGTATTTTTTAAATGCCCTTTTTTTGTCATGTATTGCCCCTTTCACAGAAGGTGTAAGCCATGTGGGGTTTAATTTGAGTCGTTTATACTTGTTACCTGTAGGAATAAATTTTGCACTATAATAACCCAAAGTAGATGTGAAAATCTCCCATTTATCATTTGTTCCATTATTTGACATTAGTTCTTCCCAGTCTATATCCTGAATTGCCGCCTCATCCTGGGGAAATTGGCTTTCTTAAAATTAAATGTTTTTGCCCTCCCAGCCTGCGTTTGTTTTTTACAGTATAGGTAAAATGTAACTATATTATGATCACTGTTACCGAGGTTTTCACGAACATTGACATTCCCAACAAGATCTGCATTATTAGAAATGACCAGATCCAACAGAGCTTCACCTCTAGTCGGGTCTTCCACAAACTGGCCCATAACATTTTCCTGCAACAGGTTGAGGAAATGTCTCCCCTTTGCAGTTGAAGCCGAACCATGACACCAATTAATATCCCGGAAATTAAAATCTCCCATTATCACTACAGTACCCGCCTGTGCAGCCCGCTCCATCTGTTTATATAGCTGAACTTCCATCTCCTCAGTTATATTGGGGGGGTCTATAGATTACACCAAAAGTAATTTTTTCAGTGTTTACCTCCCTTTCTAGTTCCACCCACAAGGTTTCAACCTCCTCACAGTATTCACCCACTATTGTCTCTTTCACACTCGCCTTCATATCACTTCTTACATACAGACATACACCACCACCTACATATCACTTCTCACATACAGACATACACCACCACCTTCATATCACTTCTCACATACAGACATACACCACCGCCTTCATATCACTTCTCACATACAGACATACACCACCACCTTTCCTATTTGTCCTGTCTTTCCGAAACAGTGTAAAACCCTGTAGATTTACAGCCCAGTCATGTGAAGAGTCCAGCCATGTTTCAGCAACACCAACTATATCTATATTTTCTTCCAGTACCAAGGCCTCCAGCTCCCCCATTTTGCTTGCTAGACTTCTGGCATTTGTGAACATACACTTTAACTTGTCTGTCAGTTTTTCACTTTTATTATCAGAAATGTGATTTGACATTAATCGGGCCTTTTTATTTACACTGATGTTTTGTAACGAAAGGATCTCCTTATCTTGTTGTCTAGTCCTCTCCCCACATTCTTTTTCTCCCCCCACCAATATAGTCTGACCCCTCTCTAACCTGGCTACCCCTTTTTTTTCTACATTGACCTCCCTCCTCAGCCCTAGTTTAAATATTCCGCCACCCCAGCTAGAATTCTCTCCCCCAGCACAGCGGACCCCCTTCCAGTTAGGTGCAAATCATCTGCAGAATACAGTTTGTACCCCAATGAAAAGTCAGCCCAGTGCTCTAGGAACCCAAATCCTTCTCCTCTACACCAAGACTTCAGCCATGCATTTACCTCCCTGAGCTCCCGCTGTCTTTCCTGTGATGCGCATGGCACAGGCAGTATTCCTGAGAATACAACCTTGGAGGTCCTTCCCTTCAGCTTGTAGCCTAGTTCTTTAAAATTATTCTTAAGGCTCCTCCACCTACCATTTATTCTGTCGTTGGTACCGACATGGACCACGACAGCTGGATCATCACCAGCCCCTCCCAGCAATTTGTCCACCCGTTCCACCACATGCCGAACCCTGGCACCAGGGAGACAGCAAACCATTCGGTTGAGGTGGTCTTGGCGACAAATTATTCTATCCGTCTTCCTGATTATAGAATCCCCTACAACTATCAATTGTCTTGGCTTACCTGCATTACCATCCCGCCGACTACTAGCTGGGCTGTTCTCCCGGCTGTTAGGGAGATCAGTATCCACTAGGGCTGCCAGGGATTTCAGGCATTTTCAGGCATTTTCTGAGTAGTTGACCGCTAACTCCCTCCACTCTGCTACCTCGCTGTAGTGCCCGACCATTCCACTTTTGTCTTCTCTCTCTGTAATTGTCGTCTGTCTTTTGCTTGTTGTTTTAACCTTTCTCATTGATAAAAGTACAGATTTGGTAAAGACGACGATTACATTGTTTCCTAATTGTCTTTTGGGGAGCTGCATTTTTTTTTTATATTTTGTACTGCTTTATGGTTTTAATAAAGATTGAGCAGAGTTACTGCAGTTAAGCAGTGAGAAATATTCTTCTACGTTGTCACGGCGCGGGGTGTGGACCCACTGGACGGTACCGCATAGCGTGATAGCAGCTGGCCAACAAGGTACAAAGCCATGTCTATAGTCCTGAACGGGTACCTGAGGCAATGTAGACAGTGGCAGGAGCATGACTTGGCGTTCACAGCAGGTGACGATAGCACGGGATACAGGGTACAGGCTGCAGGAACGGGTAACACTGGGAACTGGAAAACACTGGGAGACCATTAGCAAGACAAACAACGCTCAGGCAAGGAACCCGAGGGCAGGGCCCCTTATTATAGTCCAGCAGCCATTTGGGCTCTTAATTGATGTAAGGCAACTGGGCGCGTACTGTCCCTTTAAGGCCGTGCACGCGCGGGCGCGTGCGCCCTGCGGTACACAGTCCGAGGACCCGGAAGAGAGTGCCGGCTTCTCCCTGGAGGGAGTACACGCCGAGAAGAGAGGCATCCATGGCCGGGATCGTCAAGGGGTAAGTCAGAACGACGACCCCCGGCCATGGACGTAACATACGTCCTGCTCCTGTGGTGACCTCATGGAAGACAGAAGCCTCCCATGGAGCAGAAGAGACCGGGGTGGTGGACATTGAGATATGCCGCTAATCCCCGAGTCAAGACTAGCTAGGAGGTCACAGCTTCCTGAGCCCTGTTCACACCATAGTCAGGAGACTCCCCCACTTGACTGTGTCTGATTTGGGACAGGTAGTGGCTCAATTACTGGCTGGTGTTAGAGAGGCTTTGGTGCAGCGTGAGGTCCCACCTCCTGTGGTCCCCCTTGCTCCTTCTCCTGTGGCAGCGTGGTACGGTTCGGTATCTGGGGCTGCGGCGCTAGGTGATAAAGTCACTGGGAGTGCTGGTGGGTCTGGCGCTCCTGTTGCGGTTCAACTGCATGGGGTTCGGTTAGCCAAATGTTTGTTTTGAGGGCTCCCTTAAGACAGAGGTTAGAGATCGTATTTGGCGTGATGAATATGTTGAGATTTTCTCTCTTTTGCCGTTAGAGAAATTTAATTTGAATAGAGGAAAGTCTGACGAGAGTAAGGCTGGATTCACACGAGCACATTACGTAATGGACAGAACGTATTTCGGCCGCAAGTCCCGGACCGGACACACTGCAGGGAGCCAAAATAAGTGTCAGGCAATATTAGCACTGTCGCTGCAGAATTTAGTATGTCCGTTAACGTTGGACATTATCTGCATTTGTCTATGAGCTCCAAATTAGTGAATGCTCTCTCAATGGTGGATCTGAGAGAGGCCGGGGGGAGAGAGACCATGACACGCAGCTTCAGTGTTCAAACGATCTCTGCCCACAGGGGGCGGATCCATCTTTATTTATAGGAAAATGAGAGTAGGCGGTGACCTCGTAATGAGAGTAGGCGGTGACCTCGTAATGAGAGTAGGCGGTGACCTCGTAATGAGAGTAGGCGGTGACCTCGTAATGAGAGTAGGCGGTGACCTCGTAATGAGAGTAGGCGGTGACCTCGTAATGAGAGTAGGCGGTGACCTCGTAATGAGAGTAGGCGGTGACCTCGTAATGAGAGTAGGCGGTGACCTCGTAATGAGAGTAGGCGGTGACCTCGTGATGAGAGTAGGCGGTGACCTCGTAATGAGAGTAGGCGGTGACCTCGTAATGAGAGTAGGCGGTGACCTCGTAATGAGAGTAGGCGGTGACCTCGTAATGAGAGTAGGCGGTGACCTCGTAATGAGAGTAGGCGGTGACCTCGTAATGAGAGTAGGCGGTGACCTCGTAATGAGAGTAGGCGGTGACCTCGTAATGAGAGTAGGCGGTGACCTCGTAATGAGAGTAGGCGGTGACCTCGTAATGAGAGTAGGCGGTGACCTCGTGATGAGAGTAGGCGGTGACCTCGTAATGAGAGTAGGCGGTGACCTCGTGATGAGAGTAGGCGGTGACCTTATACTTGCAAACCTAAACATTCTATATATGGTAATATCCCAAAACTCCACATATGGTATAATGACAGGAAAGGTGTCGGCTTTGGTTTCAGCCAATCATCTACAATATGATAATGACTCTGATTCAGCCAATAAGAATTATTTCAATGCATTATAATAATTCTTCACCCTCCAAGCCCCAGGTGGCCTGAACCTTGTCCCATGGGGAGGACACACATCTCAGATACACAAGTTAATGTCTCTACTTCTTATCTCACTAGAGAATGGAGACTGCAGAGAAGTTTAAATTAATTAAACAGAGGCCTGAATCCAAGGCTGAGAGATGGTAAACAATGTCATTGTCCATTCGGCCAAGGCTATTTGATCTGCTCCTCACAAGAGTAATAAAACATTCAATTCAAGAACACATAACATAGAATTGCTTCAGGACATCTGCTGATATTTACTTTTTACTTATTAACCTCAAGATAGCTCCTTCAGGCCAAAAGATAGATTCCAATGATCCAAAATGGACGCCGACCATACAAGATGGAGTCCATGCAAAATGTTATCTTTGAAACCTATTCTAATCACTTTCACAAAAGCAATAAATGTTCACACATATAAAGATAATTAAAAATATTTTTGACAATTCCCTTCTTTTGAACATAAATTAGCTTAGCCATGTATTAGAATATTCACCCGAGATTACGTTCTGGTCAGCTCCCCTAAACCAGGGCACCGTGTGCCATTCACTGCGAGACGAATACTCAGTATATGTGTCTAGCAATAGGTGAGCGTACAGCGTTACATACTGTACACACCTGAAGATTTAGGGAATTACAGGTTTCACAATTCGGGCAATACCATCTATCTTGGTGGTTTTCTACGGCTTGACAGATGACTTTATCAGGTGTAGAAGCATTTAGTGTCACGTAAACAGGTGGCTCTGAATGTTTCCTCCCTCCTCGGTTCTTAGGGTGGTGGGGGGTCTGGACCTCATGCACTTTTATATCCTGCGCTGTTTTCTTAACTGCTGATACTTTTGAAATAAAACATGTTACAAGTTTAAACATAAAATATCTCTATCTACGTAGCTGATTGTAGTCTGGCTCGGGTACATACTCCTGGTCTGGCTCGGGTACATACTCCTGGTCTGGCTCGGGTACATACTCCTGGTCTGGCTGGGTACATACTCCTGGTCTGGCTCGGGTACATACTCCTGGTCTGGCTCGGGTACATACTCCTGGTCTGGCTCGGGTACATACTCCTGGTCTGGCTCGGGTACATACTCCTGGTCTGGCTGGGTACATACTCCTGGTCTGGCTCGGGTACATACTCCTGGTCTGGCTCGGGTACATACTCCTGGTCTGGCTCGGGTACATACTCCTGGTCTGGCTCGGGTACATACTCCTGGTCTGGCTGGGTACATACTCCTGGTCTGGCTGGGTACATACTCCTGGTCTGACAAAAATGAAAAAGATCCTGGGTAGTTGGTGGGCGCAATACACAATAATAACTAATTGCCGTTAGGCAAAAAAGCCCTGTTTTCCAACTGCCATGAAAGATAATAAATAAATAAAGTAAATTCTTTAATGTGCTATATATAGCAATAGGACAGACCACATGAAAGTTAAAAATATCACTGCTTGATTGCCGGGTAAACGTATGCAAGACTGCTGTCCATGCACTAGTGTGATACACCTATGAACCAACGTGCCACGACCGCTGACTTAGCCGTCAGTGGCTATAGTGTGTGATTTAGTTTAACCAGCAAGCAGGAATTAAAAATTGAAGAGCCCCCCCGACATGTTTCGTTACTGCTGTAACGTCCTCAGGGGAAATGGGGCTAATGGCGACGCGCCGGGAAATCCTCCCCTCTTGTAAAGTCCGTCTATGACGTAAACCAAAGTACGTCAGTATACACTCCCAATCACCGAGAGCGAAAGAGTACCAGCCTCCACAGCTGATCCGTGGGCCAATAGGAGGCCATTCATGGAACCAATCAGCCATGGGGAGGTGCGCAGGCGCACACTTGCCGATCGGAAACATAGCCCAAAAGAAGTCCTATAGTGATAGACTGATTATACAGCGTCTATGCTGGTACAATAGAGGACCACGCATGCGCAGTGATACAAAATCACAACTTAGAGAAAAATAAGATAAGATTACAGTGTAAGTAGAAAGTAGAAGTATAGTGCCTACACTGCCTACACAGGCGTCACTGCCTACTTTATACTTTCTACTTACACTGTAATCTTATCTTATTTTTCTCTAAGCTGGTACTCTTTCGCTCTCGGTGATTGGGAGTGTATACTGACGTACTTTGGTTTACGTCATAGACGGACTTTACAAGAGGGGAGGATTTCCCGGCGCGTCGCCATTAGCCCCATTTCCCCTGAGGACGTTACAGCAGTAACGAAACATGTCGGGGGGGCTCTTCAATTTTTAATTCCTGCTTGCTGGTTAAACTAAATCACACACTATAGCCACTGACGGCTAAGTCAGCGGTCGTGGCACGTTGGTTCATAGGTGTATCACACTAGTGCATGGACAGCAGTCTTGCATACGTTTACCCGGCAATCAAGCAGTGATATTTTTAACTTTCATGTGGTCTGTCCTATTGCCATATATAGCACATTAAAGAATTTACTTTATTTATTTATTATCTTTCATGGCATACTCCTGGTCTGGCTCGGGTACATACTCCTGGTCTGGCTCGGGTACATACTCCTGGTCTGGCTCGGGTACATACTCCTGGTCTGGCTCGGGTACATACTCCTGGTCTGGCTCGGGTACATACTCCTGGTCTGGCTCGGGTACATACTCCTGGTCTGGCTCGGGTACATACTCCTGGTCTGGCTCGGGTACATACTCCTGGTCTGGCTCGGGTACATACTCCTGGTCTGGCTCGGGTACATACTCCTGGTCTGGCTCGGGTACATACTCCTGGTCTGGCTCGGGTACATACTCCTGGTCTGGCTCGGGTACATACTCCTGGTCTGGCTCGGGTACATACTCCTGGTCTGGCTCGGGTACATACTCCTGGTCTGGCTCGGGTACATACTCCTGGTCTGGCTGGGTACATACTCCTGGTCTGGCTCGGGTACATACTCCTGGTCTGGCTCGTGTACATACTCCTGGTCTGGCTCGGGTACATACTCCTGGTCTGGCTCGGGTACATACTCCTGGTCTGGCTCGGGTACATACTCCTGGTCTGGCTCGGGTACATACTCCTGGTCTGGCTCGGGTACATACTCCTGGTCTGGCTCGGGTACATACTCCTGGTCTGGCTCGGGTACATACTCCTGGTCTGGCTCGGGTACATACTCCTGGTCTGGCTCGGGTACATACTCCTGGTCTGGCTCGGGTACATACTCCTGGTCTGGCTAGGGTACATACTCCTGGTCTGGCTCGGGTACATACTCCTGGTCTCCTGGCTGGCAACCACTTATATGCCTCGTACCCACATATATGACATACATGTTGGGTGAAGCACATCCCTGGAGTGATTTAACACTCCTGCAATCCAGGAGAACAAGATCATGCCCTGTCCGGTGGCATTCATCGATGCCACCCCCTTTATTAGTTAGATTACCTCGTGTTACACCCTCTAGACCCTGCGTCATCCATTTTCTAGCTGTCTAGGAGCACTAGGAGCTGCCAATTGCTCTTGTC
>NW_027461712.1:401341-455109 GCF_050947455.1 Rhinoderma darwinii
TCCAATCTCACACGTGTAAACCTTATGTGTGTACCTTTGGTAAAACAAGTATATAACTAGAATGACTGTGTATAAACTCCTATTCTTGGATTATTCATCCAATGACCTATAATCTTCATTTAGTAATGCGCATCATATTACATTTAAATATGAATGAAGTTTTTCATTGTGGTCGACACATAAAACATATACAACGTAACATATAACATATGAACATAAAACATATAATACTCAATCCTGTATTCTTATTAGGCTTTTTTCCTCAATCTTTAAGTTACAGTTCTTATTTTGCACTTTCTGCAGACACAGCTAAACTACAGATAACAGAGAATGTAGCATTAACCCCTTACTAGCCAAAACTTATTAGCTACAACGTCAAAATGTCACCATGTGCTCCTGTCAGTCAACGACCAAACATCCTCACGTTAACACACGTTCTTCTCTTATCATTAGTTCTATTAGTCTAACACGGTTTCTATAGATTAACAATAAATCTTGTTAGACATTCCATGCAATTATTAAAATGACTGTTAAATAAACCAAAAAGGAAAAAGATTTACAGTAAAGTTTAAAACGTCTTGGAAAACTCCTATAACGAGAGGAAATTTCATTAGTGACAATGTAGGACAGATGATATACAGAATATTCCAACAAGCAGATCTGGATAGAAATCCATAAGAATCTTCACTTTATCAATCTCACGTCTTCTACAATCCGGGTCATTACACTTATAATTATCCTATTGGCTTTATTTATATTTCTAGCCAATTCCTAATCCACGTCTATCTCTCTATCAATAATCCCTAATCCACGTGTCTCTATCTCTCCATCAATAATCCCTGAACATTTCACCCAATGTTTTCTTTTTGGGAAGTGAAGAGTTAATTGATTCCTTTATGAATTCTGATGACGCCTTTCTCTCTATGTTTGGCTAATAACTGATCACATGTCACCCCTGGAAACCTCTTGTTTCTGGAAACCTTTGGTTTATAAAGCTGTACATAGAAGAATTATAGTTGGCACATTCTTTTCTACTGGAACATCTATCTATAGAATTAGACGCTGGTTAATCCTTACTGACAACTGACAACTGACAACTGACAACTGACAACTGACAACTGTGCTTCCATGTGTGTTTTTTTCCCCCTATTTCTGGTGCATTCAATCACTTCTATCTGTTCTCTGCAACTCTGTCTATTAATCCAGGGCCCATCATCTCTCAAGAAATCATCCCATCTGGTATAACTGAGGATTCCACTACTTGGACATTCCCACCTTTTTTGTTATTTTCTCCAGGTTCTTTACTGCACCTTCCCCGCATCGTTTCCAAACAATATCTGCTGCTGTTTGTCCACACCCTGTACCTTGGGTGTTATGCCCCCATTCCCGGCTGGCCAGCACTTTACCTTGGGCATACTTTGAATCAGAAGTCCCCATGCCCTCTGCTAGACTTTCGGCTTTCTTAGTCTGTCAATGAGAATTCCCTAGGCACTCTGCTAACTCCTGTGTTTAGTCTGTCCGTAGGGCTCCTCGAAGCACTCTGCTAAATCCTGGGCCTATTTCTAGTCTGTCATGGTGGTTTCCCCCAACGCGCTCTGCTAAATATTCTAGACTGTCATTGGGCAACCACGTCTCTGATCCGGTCTCCTAAACAGCAGCCAAATAACTATTGTCAACAAGATCACAATTATTGCAAGTCCCTCGGTGCAGTGTACGTTAACCTACTTTATGTTGTATTTAAAAGGGATGGGTGTGATTTATAACTATCTCACTGTCTCAGGGGCCCGTGGATATTCCATAAACTTTCTAGTTACAGAGATGTTACTTAATGATCAGCAACTCATTCAGAGCGGGCGTCCGAGGATTAGCCCACATACATACTCTTACTTCCGGCCAGGTGCGCCTCCTATGGGTCACAGTCTGGATACGCGAAAGTCCTAACAATCACTTGGGCGGGGATGGTTACCCGTCACTTCTGCAAGGATCAATTTGCAACCTGATCTTAATACATACTAAACCCAGGGGCCGGAGGGAACACTTCGGACAGGCCGTTTTAGTGTTATCTCGGTATTTGGTTGTTTTTGTATGATTTGGGATCAGAAAACAAACGCTCCCTTATCTCAGCCTCTCACAGATACACTCACAGATTCATTTCTACTCACACACCTATTCCTATAATTCATACATACAACTCATAGACAAATGGTGTTCATGTTCCCAAATAGTCAAAAGAGACAATACCTGGACGGCAGCTAAAACAAGAGAGAAGTGCACAGTAAGAATAACATTTCTTACTCGCCGGTTTTGTGTGCAGTTCTCCGTTATCTTAGCCGTCATCCACCTTCGATTGTCGCCTTCGATCTGTGTTGAGAATCCCGGACAAGAGCCCCCAAGTAATGTCGCTGCAGAATTTAGTATGTCCGTTAACGTTGGACATTATCTGCATTTGTCTATGAGCTCCAAATTAGTGAATGCCCTCTCGATGGTGGATCTGAGAGAGGCCGGCCGGAGAGAGACCATGACACGCACCTTCAGTGTTCAAACGGTCTCTGCCCACAGGGGGCGGATCCATCTTTATTTATAGGAAAATGAGAGTAGGCGGTGACCTCGTGATGAGAGCAGGCGGTGACCTCGTAATGAGAGTAGGCGGTGACCTTATACTTGCAAACATAAACATTCTATATATGGTAATATCCCAAAACTCCACATATGGTATAATGACAGGAAAGGTGTCGGCTTTGGTTTCAGCCAATCATCTACAATATGATAATGACTCTGATTCAGCCAATAAGAATGATATCAATGCATTATAATAATTCTTCACCCTCCAAGCCCCAGGTGGCCTGAACCTTGTCCCATGGGAAGACACACATCTCAGATACACAAGTTAATTTGTCTCTACTTCTTATCTCACTAGAGAATGGAGACTGCAGAGAAGTTTCAATTAATTAAACAGAGGCCTGAATCCAAGGCTGAGAGATGGTAAACAATGTCATTGTCCATTCGGCCAAGGCTATTTGATCTGCTCCTCACAAGAGTAATAAAACATTCAATTCAAGAACACATAACATAGAATTGCTTCAGGACATCTGCTGATATTTACTTTTTACTTATTAACCTCAAGATAGCTCCTTCAGGCCAAAAGATAGATTCCAATGATCCAAAATGGATGCCGACCATACAAGATGGAGTCCATGCAAAATGTTATCTTTGAAACCCATTCTAATCACTTTCACAAAAGCAATAAATGTTCACACATATAAAGATAATTAAAAATATTTTTGACAGCACCATACAATACAATAGTGCTGTAGTACAGCGCCCGAATAATACCGTGTACTTAACACTACATGACATTCACTACATATTTCAAGGAATTTTCCAGGAACATTTAAATGGGTTTATATGGCCACAAAACATTAAAAAAAAAACTTTACACTATACTGATGTTCTCCCTTCCGGGCTGTATCACGTGCTTGTATTGTCAGATCAGTGTGATCGCTCTAGTATCTGATCCCATCAGAGGAAAGCAGGAAAAACCTTCCCACATCTCTCTCTTATGGAAACGTTTTCCCTTCATTCCACTAATGGGAACCATATAAGAAATACACAAGGCTCACATTGCCTAATACGACAGAATACGTACAGGAGAAAATAAGAAAACAGCGTCTAAGCTTTACAATATAGTACTGGGGGGGGGGGGGGATTGTGTACCAAAAGGAAAAATAAGTTGTGCGGCCACCGAGACGAGCTGCAGATCCTTCCGCTTCAGTTAGAGGATTTTCACCACAATTTATTAAATTGGCATTAGAATGTTAGTGATCTGAAAAGTAATCTGACAATTGGTAACTATTTCCCCGCCATTTTTTTTTTCATTTTTCAAAGGCTTAATTTATAATTTTGCAAAAAAAAAAAACTGACAAAAAAACTACAAAGCAGGAAAAGCAAATAACACATTCAATTCTACTGAACCAACAAACCCAACCAGTCACACAGAGGCGTCCATTTCCTCATCTAAGGCTTCGTTCACATCTGCATCAGGACTCCGTTCATGGGTTCCGTTGAACCTTTCGGTCAGAGGAACCAATGAATGGAATTTGCATCACCATGGATTTCAATGGTGGACGGATCCGGTGCAAATGGTTTCCCTTTATCACTGTTGTGTGAGGATTCCATCGTTTTGACACAATGAATAGCGCAGTCGACTACGGCATTTATTCAGTCAAAATAACGGAACCCTTACACAACGGTGACAAACGGAAACCATTTTCACAGAATCCGTCACCATTAAAATCAATGGTGATGCAAACGGAAACCTATGGTTTCAGTTTGGAGTCCGTTCATGGGTTGCCCTGACGGAAAGGTCCGACGGAACCCATGAACGGAGTCCCAACGCCGATGTGAACGAAGCCTTAGTTGTAAGGATAGATAATGATTTCCTTCACATTTGAGCTACAAGTTACGTAGCCGTTTCTTTCAGCTTAACCCATCGGGACCAAATCTTTTCTAATTTGTAGGGACATTTCCTACTCATATATAAAATGTTATACAGGAGGACATATTTATTGACAAGTTGTAACCAATGAGAAAGGGCTGGGGGGAAGGGTCTGTGGATTTCCAGGTCATATTTCCCTGTGTTTTTTAAATGTTGTAAGAATCCTCGAAGGAAACACCACGTTGGTAAATATTGTATAATCTGTCCCTGAAAAAATCGTAGAAAAGCTAAAAATATGCATGAAAAGATTTAGGCCTCGGTCAGACAGTGCAGAACATGCACTTCTATTACATACAGGATTGCTGGGGGCGTGGCTTGCTGAGCATGTAGAGAGTCGCATGTTTCTGAGCTCCTGCAAGAACTCCTGAAAAATATCCCGTTACTTTGCCTGAGGTGACATATACTTACCTGAACTGCTGTATTACCTGAGATCCTCGCTTGCTGCGGTGATTGCCGGTTGGTGGTGCAAAGATATGACCAGAAGCAAGGCAAGATTCTCTCCGAGGCCCGCTGAGCGGGACTCACAAGATGGCAACGCGGAGGAAAGGATGGCTGATCAACACGTGGAGCCGGTGGTCACGATTGCGGACAGGCTGAAGCGTTTTGCCCGTACTGCCGATGAGTCTAGGGTGAGGAGCTCTGTGGAGCTGCATATTCCCGAACCCACTACCTTAGACGGGGAATCAGCGAGCGCTATGGATTCCCGGGCTTCTGAGGAGCCGGCTGGCGTGTCGAGGGGGGAGCCGCTCCCTGAGCAGCAGTCAATGGTGGGAGCCGAGCCCACATTACGAGATGTCTTTTTGGCTATCAACCACTGCAAGTCTACGCTGTCTACTCTGCATGTGAAGGTGGGGGCCATGAAGGAAGATATTGCCATTATTAGGCATGATATGCAAAAAGTTAATGAGCGACTTGGTGAAGTGGAGGGACGGGTCATAGACCGGGAAGATAATATGTTTACTGCCATGAAAGACTCTAACCAGTCGACCCAAGATATTGTGGCCTTGTTTAACAAAACCGACGACCTAGAAAATAGGTTACGTCGTAATAATGTCAGGCTGATTGGAATACCGGAAAAATCAGAAGGCTTGAATTGCACGGAAAATCTGGAGAAATGGCTGCGCACTTCTTTTGGGGAAGACACCTTCACACCATTATTTGCTATTGAGTGGGCTCACCGTGTACCGACTCGCCCTTTACCACCTGGGCACCCACCGAGGCCTATACTGGCTAAGTTACTACACTATAAAGATCGGGATATCATTCTACGAAAAGCGCGGGAATGTCCGGATTTGGCTATAAATGGCGGGAAAGTCTCCATATTCCCGGATTACTCAGCGGAAGTTCAGCGTAAAAGAGCGCGTTTTCAAGATGTCAAGAAGCGGCTGAGAAACCTGCAAGTGGCGTATTCTATGCTGTACCCAGCGAAGTTGCGGGTCGCAGCTTTAGGAGGAACTCATTTTTTTGAAAATCCGCACGTGGCCATGCAGTGGCTTGATGGACATGAGAGGCAACTACGTGTCAAGACGCCCTGAAATGTGGTCCATATGTTTTATCTTGCAGGTCATGTATTCGGATTAATGATACGTAAAGTAGTGAGTATGTGACCTGACGCTGCTGTTTACTGGTCCCTCAGGCAGCACTGGTGGGCTTTATGCCCTGCAGGTTTATGGTTATGTTGAGATACGTGTTTAGACAGAATGGTCGTGCGCTCTGCACCATTTTTCTGGGGTTCTGTACATTGCACTAGTAGGAATCTCAACGCCCACTCTCTCGGAGAGACAGGTCTACTATGTTTATATATGGGTTTTTTTTGGGGGGGTTCTGGGGATAAAGTTGGCACACACTTGGATTGTATGTGAGGGTAACACAGACGTACACCCCTGCTGGCAGATGAGACATGGCAGGCTAAACATTGTGTCCTATTTTGAATATGTCTAATTCAGTCAGATTTCTTAGTTGGAACATTCGGGGTATGGCGGATGCCACAAAGCGTCAGGCCATTTTTCAATATATTGGCGAGCACCAGCCGGCGATTGTGTGTCTACTAGAGACGCATCTGATAGAGGACAGATTACAGCCGCTACAGAGGAGATGGGGGGCTTTAGATGTCACTCCACGTTCCCAGTATATTCTCAGGGAGTTCGTTTATTAACCCCCTGACGAAGCCAGGTGCGAAACGCGTGTTGGGGTGTTGTGGCAGTGGAATGGCTCATGGTGGGTTTGGATATGCGTGTCATGAGGTTTTCATGGTCTCTTTATGATCATTACCATACATGTCATTGTGGTCCTACTGAGGTTATGTAATGTTGGTATAAGTATACTCATGGTACATATTTGATATATATTGATATGGTATGCATAGTATCACCCTTGTTTGCCCTGCCTTATATTCAACACGGTCTATTTTTTCTGTACAGATTGTACATTGTTTTTATGGGTGTTATTTTTAAACTAACTGTGTTGTTTGTCTTTAATAAAGTCTCTTTGTAATTTTCTACAATACGATTGATTTGGTCTTATTGCAGCATTTAGGGATCATTTTGTGGTGTTCATGCGATGTATGGGTTCCCATATGCGTAATTATATACATTGACTACATGACCTTTAAATAAATAGGAATTCTTTTTTGGTTTAAATAAAGAGTTCGTTTATTAGTTCACAAACAAATTCCATTCAATTGCTTAGACGTGGAGGTGGACGCAGAAGGTCGATATATCTGTGTGTTCTGTACCATATACTCAAAAATGTTCATAATAATATCTATATACCTCCTCCTTTCTCTAATAGAGCATTGCTGAAGGCCATGTCTTATGTGGCGGATAAGCCAGGGATCCCTCTGCTCCTCCTTGGGGATTTTAATAATATTCTTGACTCCAACTGGGATAAATGCAGAGAGGGGGACGGGAGTGACGGGGAAGCCCGGACTCCGTCTGGTACAAGAACTGGGATTACTGGATACATGGAGATTACAACACCCTCGTGAAAGGAACTTCTCCTGCTGCTCATCCACTTACTCTTCTCTATCCCGAATAGATTTGGCCTTGGGGAATGAGTGTATGTTGCCCTTAGTTTGTCAGGTGGAGTATCTCCCTAGAACGTTATCTGACCATTCTCCCCTTAGGGTCACGGTTGATGTTAATAATCAGAGTCCCCAACGCCCGCAAATGTGGAAGCTGAACCCCTTTTGGCTGTCTTTGATTGATGGACAAGGATTCATTGCCCGAAGGATAGAGGATTACTTTCAGATTAATTGTGGCTCTTCTTCTGTTCCCTATGTTTGGGATGCAATGAAGGCGTATTTGAGAGGCCTGTTTATGCAGGCAATTAGTAGGCACAAAACGGCTACCAGGGCGGAGGATGCGAGATTACATGAAGAAATGCGTAGGTCAGAGGCGAAATTTATTTCAAACCCAACTGTGGAGCATCAAACCAGTTTACGACATGCGCAAGATGCATTAAACCTACATCTTTTAGCAGTAGTGGGTAGGAAACGCCAGTTTTATGTGCAGAATGCTTTTGAAGGAGAGAAGGCCGGCCATATGCTGGCAATGGTGGCAAAAGCACAACAAGGGGTGTCACATATCACTGCTTTATAAACGGTGGGGGGCCATATGGTTACAGAGACCTCAGAGGTCTTGAGGGTTTTGGGGGACTTTTATTCTGAATTATATGCCTCCAATGTGCCTCCATCCACAACTGATATTTGCGCATTCTTAGCTAAAGCTCCGCTCTCTACACTGTCAGGAGAGGCCAAGACACTTTTGGACTCTCCACTCACGTTGGAGGAATTGGAAGAAGCGGTCAAACAGATGGCAAATGATAAGGCGCCTGGGGCGGATGGGTTGCCAGTTGAAATTTATAAAAAATACTCTGAGGTGCTCCTGCCCAAACTGTTAGAGGTGTTTCATCATTCACTGGCCCAGGGCTCTTTGCCGGCTTCTATGCAAGAGGCCATTATTGTAGTCTTGCCAAAACCCGGGAAAGATCCTTCTCAAGATGATCTTAATGCTGCAATTATTGTACATTTTACATAACCCCCCTGTATGGATTCCTTTACGTGACTTTTACTATGTTAAAGGGAATGTGTTGCCAGCAAAACATGATTTTTTTTTTTTAGTTAAACATTTAGTGTGTAGGTGATTAAACATTGTTCTAATTTTTTTTATTTTTTTCACGAGTCAGGAAATATTATAAATTGGATTCAATTTATAATATTTCCCAGCACTGGTCACTAGATGGAGCCATTCCCAAAATTGCAGCATTGCATGTGGTAAAGCAACCACATTGCTTTATGCTGCAAAATTGGGTAAAAATCCCTCGCTCTAGTGAGCTCTCAGAATCCCCCCTCCTTTATCCTGGCTAGTGCCGGGAGAAACGAGGGGTTTGAACGGTCAGACTTCCTACACTGTGTGTGGCGATTTTTTGAGCTAACACACAGTGTAGTAGGTTTACATACAGTAGTAAACACACACAAACACGAACAAACATAGAAATCTCTTACCTGCTCCTGCCGCCGCCGCTCCCTCCGGCCCGTCCGCTCCGTCTGCTGCCGCTGGTCCAAGTGCACAAGTCCGGAAGCCGCGACCGGAAGTAGTAATCTTACTGTCCGGCCGCGACTTCCGGTCCACAGGAAAATGGCGCCGGACGGCGCGCATTTCAAATCGAACTGTGTGGGAGCGGCGCATGCGCCGTTCCCACACACACGGCGTACACCATAGTGGATGAAACGGGCCCCGTTCGTAGTCCCTATGGGACTGTATGTGCCGTATTCCATGTCTGTATGTGTCGTTAATCGACACATACAGAAATGGAAAAAAAAATGGCAGCCCCCATAGGGAAGAAAAAGTGTAAAAATAGAAAAAAGTAACACACAAACACACAAATAAATATAAACGTTTTTAATAAAACCCTAACATAATACTGATAGAAAAAAAAAAATTTTGGTGACACTGTTCCTTTAATGCACTTTTTAGAGATCTAATATGGCGTAAGGGTCACCCCAGACTTAAACTAGAAATTCTACAGCGTGCAAAGCATGACGGCGGCCTGGCCCTACCCAATCCTTGGTTATACTTCCTTGCCTCCCAATGTCAGCATTTTAAGGGGTGGGGGGAAACTATACCGAATGGATCTAATGGTGCGATTTTGCAGTTAGTTTGGATCATCTGTTTTATTGTCAGTTTTGTGAGCGGGTCATTCTCTGCTGTCGGGTAGGAACATGCCAACATATGCACTAATGCGCAAGGTCTGGGATAAGGTCCGGTCCATTCGAGATATTGGGGTGTGCACAGCTTTTACACCTCTATGGGGTAATAGGGCACTTCCGGAGTTCTTTGAGGGTTGGCAATGGAGGGGCATCTCCCGGGTATCACAGCTGCTCCAGGAGGATATATTTAAAACTTATCAACAGCTTCAAGAGGAGTTTGGGTTGCCTCGAAATTCCTTTTACCAATATTTACAGATAAGACATGCCTTTGATGCCCAAAAGAAGGTTGTAGATTTGACTGTACATGCAGATGGGGTGCTGACTGTCTTACATACTGGGAGTGCTACATCGGGGGTTATCTCACACATTTATCAGTTGTTGCTCAGTAAATTTTTGGATATGTACCCCTTGATGGCTTCTCGAAAATGGGAAAGGGATATGGGTCCCATCTCTGAAGAACAATGGTCAGATATCATGGAAGCAGTTCCGAATATTTCTCTTAGTGAGGCTGGGCGCCTCTCCCAATTATACATTATCCATAGAGTATATAAGACTCCTACATTTCTTTTCCACATTGGTGTACGGAGTGATTCTACTTGTCCCAGAGGCTCGAAAGATGGGGCTGATCATCTGCATATGTTGTGGTCATGTCCACAGTTAACTACATATTGGACGGACGTGCTGAAGCTGATTCAGGATGCTTATGGGCTTACGCTTCAGGGGACTCCTATGGAGTGTGTTTTGGGGTGTGTTACGCATATTCTGACTTCTGTCCTGGGGCGGCTGGCTATTGCCAGGCTGCTATACATAGCTAGAAAACTTATTGCATTACACTGGATACGAGGCGCCCCACCGACTAGGAGCGAATTCATTGCTAAAGTGAATAAAATGATTGTGTTAGAAAAAGCCGTGTATGTAAAGCGTAAAGCGCTTAAAAAATGTGATTCCATGTGGGGGCCATGGCGAGGTGTATCGGAATCTGTATCATAAACTGTGCCCGTGGATTCTCTCTGGCTGTCGGCTTCTGTACTGTACTTGGATTACATTTCTATGCTGGAAGTGAGGAGAGCGGGGGATTAAGAGAATCCTAGGTCTGTCTTACATTTGTATTGTACTTGTTTACAGGTGAATTACTTATTCCACATTTGGAATATGTCTCGCCTCATATGTCTTTTATTTCTGTCATTTTTGATGGTGCCTGGGGGGAGGGTTAGGGAAAGGGTTTGTATGGTGTGTTTTGTATTGTCTAATCTTAAAATTTCCGTAAAAAATATCTGATTTTAAAAAAATACAGGATTGCTGACAACATGTCGCCAACTGGAGTTTCGCCAGAGCAGTTTCATCTGGGGCCAGTGTGAGGAATGGGGGGAACCACTTTGTCCATTTTGCTGCAGGTGAAGAGAGACTTTTTCTGGGACTATTTCTGTTATTTGCCCCTTGTCCTGAGCTCAGGAGGTTCTTAATTCAAATGAGACAAGCAGCCGATCACACTGGGAAACCAGTGAACCAGTCCAAACCAGTGTAGAAGTGTCTGAAAATAATCCTCTCCACTGTCACCTTCAGACTGTCCGACCATAAGGCTTTATTCAGACGAACGGGAAAAACGTCCGTGCAATGCGCGTGATTTGCACGCGCGTTGCACGGACCTATATGTGTCTATGGGGCCGTGCTGACATGTCCGTGATTTTTCCATAGCGTGAGTCTGCTAAAAAAAAGACACGACATGTCCGTTCTTTCTGCGTTTTTCGCGCATCACGCACCCATTGAAGTCAATGGGTGCGTGAAAACCACGCAGGCCGCACGGAAGCACTTCTGTGCGAACTGCGTGATTCGCGCAAGAGCTGTCAAAAGGATGAATGTAAACAGAAAAGCACCACGTGCTTTTCTGTTTACAAACATCCAAACGGAGTGTCTTTGAGATGAGCGAACCCGGACAACCAAACCGAACTTCACCGGGTTCGGCCGAACTAGTTTTGTCCAAACCCGGCAAAAAAAATTCCGGTAAGCGACATCAGGAGATAGTCACTGTCCAGGGTGCTGAAAGAGTTAAACTGGTTCAGCACCCTGGACAGTGACTTCCGATCCCAATATACATGAACGTGTAAAAAAAAAAAGAAGTTCTGACTTACCGATAACTCCCGGCTTCTTCCTCCAGTCTGACCTCCCGGGATGACAATTCAGTCCAAGTGACAGCTCCAGCCAATCACAGGCCAAGCACAGGCTGCAGCGGTCACATGGACTGCCGCGTCATCCAGGCAGGTGGGGCCCGATGTCAAGAGAGGCGCGTCACCAAGGACGCGTCACCAAGGACGCGTCACCAAGGCAACGGCCGGGAGGGAAGTTCTCGGTAAGTACGAACGTCTTTTTTTTTTTTTAACAGGTTGCTGTATATTGTGTTCGGCATTCACTGTCGAGGGTGCTGAAAGAGTTACTGCCGATCAGTTAACTCTTTCAGCACCCTGGACAGTGACTGACGTCGACTAGCCTCATCTCTATGATGGCGGCTGCGCGAAAATCACGCAGCCGCGCATCATACACGGATGACACACGGAGCTGTCAAGTGGTTTTTGCGCGCGCAAAAACGCCACGTTCGTGTGAATCCAGCCTAATGGTGAGGATATACGTAGCAGCAGCCGCAGGTGGGCATGGATTATACATTTATAGTTGATGTGTTTATGTTTCTTTTGATGTGTTTTTATTTACAAGTTTAGCACCAAGCGCGCCGCCTATGTAAACATGTGTGCCGCCTATGTAAACATGAATGCTACCTATGTAAACATGTCTGCCGCCTATGTAAACATGTCTGCCGTCTATGTAAACAGGTATGCCGGCTATGTAAACATGAATGCTGCCTATGTAAACATGTCTGCCACCTATGTAAACAGGGACGCCGCCTATGTAAACATGTCTGCCGCTTATGTAAACATGTATGCCGCCTATGTAAACATTAATGCCGTCTATGTAAACATTAAACATGTATGCCGCTTATGTAAACATGTCTGCTGCCTATGCAAACATGTATGCCGCCTATGTAAACATGTATGCCGCCTATGTAAACATGTATGCCGCCTATGCAAACATGTCTGCCGCCTATGTAAACATGTATGCCGCCTATGTAAACATGTCTGCCGCCTATGTAAACATGTATGCCGCCTATGTAAACATGAATGCCGTCTATGTAAACAGTAAACATGTATGCCGCTTATGTAAACATGTATGCTGCCTATGTAAATATGTATGCCGCCTATGTAAACATGAATGCGGCCTATGCAAACATGTATGGCACCTATGTAAACATGTATGCCACCTATGTAAACATGAATGGTGCCTATGTAAACATGTATGCCGCCTATGCAAACATGTCTGCCGCCTATGTAAACATGTATGCCGCCTATGTAAACATGAATGCCGTCTATGTAAACATTAAACATGTATGCCGCTTATGTAAACATGTCTGCTGCCTATGTAAACATGTATGCCACCTATGTAAACATGTATGCTGCCTATGTAAATATGTATGCCGCCTATGTAAACATGTATGGCGCCTATGTAAACATGAATGCGGCCTATGCAAACATGTATGGCACCTATGTAAACATGTATGCCGCCTATGTAAACATGTATGCCACCTATGTAAACATTAATGGTGCCTATGTAAACATGTATGCCACCTATGTAAACATGTATGACGCCTATGTAAACATATATACCGCCTATGTAAACAGGTCTGCCGCCTATGTAAACATGTATGCCGTCTATGTAAACATGCACGCCGCCTATGTAAACATGTATGCCGCCTATGTAAACATGTATGTGTATATCATTTTAGTGCTTTGCTGCCATCTAGTGGCCAAACTGCATAGATAGTTTGTGTAGCGCTGTTGTGTTATGTGTGCAGGACCTGTGATCACATGACCGGAGAGGCAAGTTCTCAAGTTCGTGCAGGTGCTGCACAGCTACTCAAGTAGGGGAGAAGCTGAATCTTTCTTTAACAGGAGTTTAGCACCATATTTAAATATGCAATATTTTAATAACAAATCGCCATCTTAAAGTCGTCAAACTGCATATTATGAGAGGAAAATGACTGTTATGCTATGTCGCTGATATATACATTGTGTATTAAGTGTTATTCCTCTTAAGTAAACATATAACAGATCATTAACAGTCAATTAAGACCCTTCGGGAATCTTGTATGAAGCTGCAGATCGCAGAACGACTCCCTATTCAGGAAGTGTCTTCTCCAATATCCACCCATCTTTGGTTTCTTCACTTCTTCAAGGCCATAAAAACATTGGGGGGAATTTATTAAGATGGCATTTCATATGCCAGTCTTAATATAAAGAAAGTTGGAGTAAGATGCAATACATTTATTAAATGTGTCACATCTTTTGGCCGTTCCTGCGCCACAATCGGTATGTAGCGACCGCGGCCATGCTCCATCCATTCCCCCTACCCATCGGCCATGCTCCATCCATTCCCCCTACCCATCGGCCATGCTCCATCCATTCCCCCTACCCATCGGCCATGCTCCATCCATTCCCCCTACCCATCGGCCATGCTCCATCCATTCCCCCTACCCATCGGCCATGCTCCATCCATTCCCCCTACCCATCGGCCATGCTCCATCCATTCCCCCTACCCATCGGCCATGCTCCATCCATTCCCCCTACCCATCGGCCATGCTCCATCCATTCCCCCTACCCATCGGCCATGCTCCATCCATTCCCCCTACCCATCGAACATAATGTAAAATAAAAAATAAGTATAATCTTTTCTCCGCTTCTTTTCTTCCCCCTTGATCCCCTAGGGCTCCCTGCTGCCCATACAATGCACTGACACCGAGCAGCGTCAGGTCCTTTATATGCGACACAGCACTCAACGTCATCAGTGCACTGTATGAGCCGCAGGCTGCGGAGACAACCTGAGGGGACCAGAAGAGGAGTGGTGAGGTGAGCAGTCATTTTTTATTTCATTGCCCGATAGAGGGGACGGAGAGGAGCCGGGCATGGGCCTCTACCTTGCTACGCTCCACATAGTAACATTTTTGCCAATTATTAGCAGGCGGAGATTTCCACTATAGTTTACGCCAGGTGTAAATTATTATACATTTCTTGAGCTGCTGTCACCCCGCCCCCGTTTGGGAAGCCCCCTTTTAGAAAACTGGCGTAGAAAGGTTAATACATTTCCCCATAAGCTTTAAAAATGACCATTTCTGCACCGGGAGGCATTAGTGTTTTTTTTGTTTTTGTATCTGAAATGTGTTGTACAATGCGCGTTTTGAACGTTCTACTCGTGCCCCCCACAGATGTAGCCGGCTTTATCTTGACTTTCAACGCATTAAATACACAGTGGCAGTGCTTTTTCAATGACTTTTTAATGACTTTTGTTGTGTGATATCACACTGCAGCAAGTTATCCGAGTCCAGATAAAGATGGCTACATCCGTACATACACGCCATCACATTGTCTGCATTTAATGGCATAAATGACATGATGCTTAGTACAATTTTTATAAACGCATCAATATCGTAAGTACTTTTTAAAAAATAAAAAACTTTTTGGGAAAGTCAAGTTTTGTTGTTAGTGACACTGTAGAAAAGACTTGTGACAACATGTAACTAAGAGATCTCATCCTCTAGGTGACCCAAGGGCAGCCTTTACCCACAATCTGTGTCAGGACTGGATCCGGATTTAACATGGGTTCGTTTTTTAAACTAGGGCTGAGGAGGGAGGTCAATGTAGAAAAAAAAGGGGTAGCCAGGTTAGAGAGGGGTCAGACTATATTGGTGGGGGGAGAAACAGAATGTGGGGAGAGGACTAGACAACAAGATAAGGAGATACTTTCGTTACAGAACATCAGTGTAAATAAAAAGGCCCGATTAATGTCAAATCACATTTCTGATAATAAAAGTGAAAAACTGACAGGCAAGTTAAAGTGTATGTTCACAAATGGCAGAAGTCTAGCAAGCAAAATGGGGGAGCTGGAGGCCTTGGTACTGGAAGAAAATATAGATATAGTTGGTGTTGCTGAAACATGGCTGGACTCTTCACATGACTGGGCTGTAAATCTACAGGGTTTTACACTTTTTCGGAAAGACAGGACAAATAGGAAAGGTGGTGCTGTATGTCTGTATGTGAGAAGTGATATGAAGGCGGTGGTGTATGTCTGTATGTGAGAAGTGATATGAAGGTGGTGGTGTATGTCTGTATGTGAGAAGTGATATGTAGGCGGTGGTGTATGTCTGTATGTGAGAAATGATATGAAGGCGGTGGTGTATGTCTGTATGTGAGAAATGATATGAAGGTGGTGGTGTATGTCTGTATGTGAGAAGTGATATGTAGGCGGTGGTGTATGTCTGTATGTGAGAAGTGATATGAAGGTGGTGGTGTATGTCTGTATGTGAGAAATGATATGTAGGCGGTGGTGTATGTCTGTATGTGAGAAGTGATATGAAGGCGGTGGTGTATGTCTGTATGTGAGAAATGATATGAAGGCGAGTGTGAAAGAGACAATAGTGGGCGAATACTGTGAGGAAGTTGAAACCTTGTGGGTGGAACTAGAAAGGGAGGTAAACACTGAAAAAATTACTTTTGGTGTAATCTATAGACCCCCAATATAACTGAGGAGATGGAGGGTCAGCTGTATAAACAGATGGAGCGGGCTGCACAGGCGGGTACTGTAGTGATAATGGGAGATTTTAATTTCCGGGATATTAATTGGTGTCATGGTTCAGCTTCAACTGCAAAGGGGAGACATTTCCTCAACCTGTTGCAGGAAAATTTTATGGGCCAGTTTGTGGAAGACCCGACTAGAGGTGAAGCTCTGTTGGATCTGGTCATTTCTAATAATGCAGATCTTGTTGGGAATGTCAATGTTCGTGAAAACCTCGGTAACAGTGATCATAATATAGTTACATTTTACCTATACTGTAAAAAACAAACGCAGGCTGGGAGGGCAAAAACATTTAATTTTAAGAAAGCCAATTTCCCCAGGATGAGGGCGGCAATTCAGGATATGGACTGGGAAGAACTAATGTCAAATAATGGAACAAATGATAAATGGGAGATTTTCAAATCTACTTTGGGTTATTATAGTGCAAAATGTATTCCTACAGGTAACAAGTATAAACGACTCAAATTAAACCCCACATGGCTTACACCTTCTGTGAAAGGGGCAATACATGACAAAAAAAGGGCATTTAAAAAATACAAATCTGAGGGTACATCTGCAGCCTTTGTAAAATATAAAGAGCTTAATAAAATCTGTAAAAATGTAATAAAATTAGCAAAAATACAAAATGAAAGGCAGGTGGCCAAGGATAGTAAAACAAATCCTAAAAAATTCTTCAAGTATATAAATGCAAAAAAGCCCAGGTCTGAACATGTAGGACCCCTAGATAATGGTAATGGGGAGTTGGTCACAGGGGATCAAGAGAAGGCACAGTTACTAAATGGGTTCTTCCGCTCTGTATATACAACAGAAGAAGGAGCAGCTGATGTAGCCGGGGCCAGTGCTGAGGAGCTGATGTGGCCGAGGCCAGAGCTCAGGAGCTGATGTAGCCGGTACCAGTGCTGAGGAGCTGATGTAGCCGATGCCAGTGCTGAGGAGCTGATGTAGCCGGGGCCAGTGCTGAGGAGCTGATGTAGCCGGTGCCAGTGCTGAGGAGCTGATGTAGCCGCTGCCAGTGCTGAGGAGCTGATGTAGCCGGTGCCAGTGCTGAGGAGCTGATGTAGCCGGTGCCAGTGCTGAGCAGCTGATGTAGCCGGTGCCAGTGCTGTTAATATATCAGTTGATATACTGAATTGGATGAATGTAGATATGGTCCAAGCTAAATTAAATAAAATAAATGTGCACAAGGCCCCGGGACCAGATGGGTTACACCCTAGAGTTCTTAAAGAGCTTAGTTCAGTTATTTCTGTCCCCCTTTTCATAATATTCAGAGAATCTCTAGTGACTGGTATAGTGACAAGGGACTGGCGCAGGGCAAATGTGGTGCCTATTTTAAAAAATGGCTCCAGGTCTTCCCCGGGTAATTAAAGACCAGTAAGCTTAACATCAATTGTGGGGAAAATGTTTGAGGGGCTATTGAGGGACTATATACAGGATTATGTGACAATAAATAGCATTATAAGTGACAGCCAGCACGGTTTTACTAAGGACAGAAGTTGTCAAACTAACCTAATCTGTTTTTATGAAGAGGTGAGCAGAAGTCTAGACAGAGGGGCCGCTGTGGATTTAGTGTTTATATGAGGGGTGATGAGAAGCCTAGACAGAGGGGCCGCTGTGGATATAATGATTATATGAGAGGTGAGGAGAAGTCTAGACAGAGGGGCCGCTGTGGATATAATGATTATATGAGAGGTGAGGAGAAGTCTAGACAGAGGGGCCGCTGTGGATTTAGTGTTTTTGGACTTTGCAAAGGCATTTGACACTGTCCCCCATAGACATCTAATGGGTAAATTAAGGACTATAGGTTTAGAAAGTATAGTTTGTAATTGGATTGAGAATTGGCTCAAGGACCGTATCCAGAGAGTTGTGGTCAATGATTCCTACTCTGAATGGTCCCCGGTTATAAGTGGTGTACCCCAGGGTTCAGTGCTGGGACCACTATTATTCAACTTATTTATTAATGATATAGAGGATGGGATTAATAGCACTATTTCTATTTTTGCAGATGACACCAAGCTATGTAATATAGTTCAGTCTATGGAAGATGTTCATGAATTACAGGCAGATTTAAACAAACTAAGTGTTTGGGCGTCCACTTGGCAGATGAAGTTTAATGTAGATAAATGTAAAGTTATGCATCTGGGTACCAACAACCTGCATGCATCATATGTCCTAGGGGGAGCTACACTGGGGGAGTCACTTGTTGAGAAGGATCTGGGTGTTCTTGTAAATCATAAACTCAATAACAGCATGCAGTGTCAATCAGCTGCTTCAAAGGCCAGCAGGATATTGTCGCGTATTAAAAGAGGCCTGGACTCGCGGGACAGGGATGTAATATTACCACTTTACAAAGCATTAGTGAGGCCTCATCTAGAATATGCAGTCCAGTTCTGGGCTCCAGTTCATAGAAAGGATGCCCTGGAGTTGGAAAAAATACAAAGAAGAGCAACGAAGCTAATAAGGGGCATGGAGAATTTAAGTTATGAGGAAAGATTGAAAGAATTAAACCTATTTAGCCTTGAGAAAAGACGACTAAGGGGGGACATGATTAACTTATATAAATATATGAATGGCACATACAAAAAATATGGTGAAATCCTGTTCCTTGTAAAACCCCCTCAAAAAACAAGGGGGCACTCCCTCCGTCTGGAGAAAAAAAGGTTCAAGCTAGAAGGCTTCTTTACAGTGAGAACTGTGAATCTATGGAATAGCCTACCGCAGGAGCCGTCACAGCAGGGACAGGAGACACCGCAGGAGCCGTCACAGCAGGGACAGTAGACACCGCAGGAGCCGTCACAGCAGGGACAGGAGACACCGCAGGAGCCGTCACAGCAGGGACAGTAGACACCGCAGGAGCCATCACAGCAGGGACAGGAGACACCGCAGGAGCCGTCACAGCAGAGACAGTAGACACCGCAGGAGCCGTCACAGCAGGGACAGTAGATGGCTTTAAAAAAGGGTTAGATAATTTCCTAGAACAAAAAAATATTAGCTCCTATGTGTAGAAATTTTTCCTTCCCTTTTCCCATCCCTTGGTTGAACTTGATGGACATGTGTCTTTTTTCAGCCGTACTAACTATGTAACTATGTAACTATGTAACTATGTAACTATGTTTTTCTGAATAATTTTTTTATATTTTTCCAAACTTTTGGCTCTATGCCGTTGAAGAAACTGGTAATTGATCTCTCGTGCTTCAGTATTTATTATTAAACAAGATGGATTCTTGTGTCCTTTGTTTTGATGCCCTTCTTAACATCCATTGTTAATATCCTGTAAGATGTAATCCATGGTCAATATTTATACATTGGTTGTGAAATGTCTTGTCATTTGAGCAGGCTACCCTAGTTCTTATAAGGTCCCCTGTAGGTATTGCCTAGATGGTGTGAGCTGGTTGACTGTAGTGCCCGAAGAGGGTTCACAAAATGTTTCCTTTTCTGTATTACAATTCCCCTGTAACATAATCTCGAAGAAGGTAACAGAATCCACGGATGCTGAGCCTGTAACATTGTAAATTAAATGTATTGGTATTATTGTATTCCATAAATGGTGGTACAGACGCCACATCACGACCCCTAAACAAAAAAAGATCGTCGATGTAGCGTCCATCCCACACAATCCACTCGTAAAAGTGATTATGGCTGAAAAAATGTTGTTCTCCCACCATGTCATAAACAAATTGTCCATGGAGAGGGAGAATTTTGACCCCGTCAGGGCGTCTTCTATCTGCAATAAAATAAAACTATCAAGGCAGAAGTAATTATGTGAGCGCATATACTCCACTGACATTAAAATAAATTCTTGTAGACATTTGGAATACCTGGTGTATTTCCTCAAATGAAATTCCACTGCCTTGATTGCCGGAATATGTGTTATGCAGGCAGGCCCACCATCAGAAATTTCTGGGCCTCATATAGTCAGTGGAAATCCATTTGAGGAAATACATCTGGGTCCCCCATTATTAGGGGATTTGGAGAGGTGGCAACAGAAAGTCGTAGGATGGGAGCAGGACGCAAAGTGCCAGAGACTCTGTGAGCGGGCGGAAGAGTAGGCTAAGAGAACGGAAGGTGGCCGAGGCGGGAGTTGGGCCAGAGTGGATATGATGCTTGACCGGGGTCTGGTGAGGGGAAGGGGAGAGAGACCGGTGGGAAAGGGAGAGAGGCCGGTGGGAAGGGGAGAGAGGCCGGTGGGAAGGGGAGAGAGACCGGTGGGAAGGTGGGAGCAGAGGGGCAACATAAAAAAATAATTAAACTGAATCTACTGCTTTAAAACAGAGTCACTCACCAAGTTGCAGAGCTGGCCGCTGCTTGTGGCCCCTGCATGGGTCCCATTCCTTTCTACAAACCAATTACCGCTGATCATGACCTTGATGAGCGGCGGCTGCCCACTTTATTTTACTTTTGTGGCCAGGCCCCCACAGTAGTACCAGCGGTACTACCCTGATGGCAGGCCTGTTTGCAGGGGTACTAGCCAACTACGTCACAGATAACCCAAGTTTCAAGACCATGCAAAGTTATGGATTTTTGGCATCCCATGGAATATGGGAACAATAGGGAATTCTATCAGTAAGTATTCTGCCTGTTTCTTGGCTAATACTCCTAATCCAATTCCTTCTTCTAGCAGATTTTTTAAAGATTCTTTACACAAGGAGCAATCATCGGTAATGTATGGGGGCAAAGAATCGTTACTACACCAGACCCCGCACCGATCTGCCAGTCCAGCTGCCTCCGGGCACTGGACAACACTCCCGGAAACAGATGGCTCCGATCAATGCATAGTGGCCGTTTGGCAGAACTGCAGCTCGGCCTCTATTCTTTGACCGGAGCCATCTGCTTCCGGCAGTGTTGTCCGGTGCCCGGAGGCAGCTGGAGTGGCGGATCGGTGCGGGGTCCAGGTGTCGGACATGCACCGATCATATACTGATGACCTATCCAGTGGATCGGTCATCAGTTGTCAGAATGTGGAAAACCCCTTTAAAGGGAAGGTGTCATGTAAATTATTTTTTTTTTACATAATATTGCTTTTAGTATCTCATTAAAATAAATTGTATTTATTTGTGTTTTTGTGGTGCACTTTTTTCTTTTTTCTTTCTTTTACTTCTCTATCGGGGCTGCCATTTTTTTTTCATCTCTGTATCTGTCCACTAACGACACATACAGAGATGGAATACGGCACATACATCCCCATAGAGAATGCGAACGAGAGGCGTTCCATTTACTATAGCGTACGCCGTCTGTGTGGGAGCGGCGCATGCGCCACTCCCACACAGACCAAAAGGAAGGTCTTTGGTAGAGCGACATCCGGCGCCATTTTCATGTGGACCGGAAGCCACGACCGGACAGTAAGATGACGACTTCCGGTCGCGGCTTCCGGCCATATGTTGAAGACAGCGCAGACGCAAGGACTAGGAGCGGCAGGGCGGCAGCGGCGGCAGGAGCAGGTAAGTTATGTGTGTATGTGATGTGTGTGTATGTTAGTGTTATACTGTCTGATTACCACTGTATCTAATCCTCCTACACTGTGCATTCGCTCAGAAAATGGCAGCACACAGTGTAGGAGGTTTGAACATTCAACCCCCTCCTTTCTCCTGGCACTAGCCAGGATAAAGGAGGGGGGATTGTGTGAGGACACTAGAGCGTGTGTGTCTACCCCAAATTTGCAGCATAAAGCAATGAGGTTGCTTTACCACATGCCAATGCTGCAATTTTGGGAATTGCTCCCTCTAGTGACCAGCACTGGGAAATGTTATAGATTAGAATCTAATTCATAATATTTCCTGACTTGTGAAAAAATTAAAACAATGTGTGATTTAACCCTAAGGCTGGGTTCACACGACCATGTTACGTCCGTAATGTACGGAACGTATTTCGGCCGGAAGACTCGGACCGATCACACTGCAGGGGGCCGGGCTCCTAGCATCATAGTGATGTACGATGCTAGGAGTCCCTGCCTCTGCGTGGAACTACTGTCCCGTACTGAAAACATGATTACAGTACGGGACAGTTGTCCTGCAGCGAGGCAGGGACTCCTAGCTTCGTACATCACTATGATGCTAGGAGCCTGGCCCCCTGCAGTGTGTTCGGTCCAGGTCTTCCGGCCGAAATACGTTCCGTACATTACGGACGTAACATGGTCGTGTGAACCCAGCCTAACCCTAACTAAAAAAAATAAAATAAAATTTCTAGCGACACATTCCCTTTAATACTGGCGTTTCGTACACCGGTCCTATTAAACAGTTTGCTGGAGTAAGATGCAACACATTGATTAACAGGCGAACAACTCTTAATAAATGTGTCGCATCTTTTAGCTGCAACGCGGCCTGTCATCAGTACTTTATACGTGCTGCGGCCTGCTGTAAGAGCCTGAGGGGATCCGGGAGGGAGAATCGGAGTGGTGAGGTAAGTACATTTTTAAAATGTATATTATTGTCTGATTGGGGGGGCAGACAGTCTGATTGGGGGGGAGGTATGGGTCTGGCACGGACCTTTGCCTTGTTACGCCCCCTAGAGATAAATCTGGGCCGCATTATACATACAGATTGCTGCTATAATTTACATCAGTTACTGGCGTAAATTATAGTAAAATTGTTGGCCATTTCTGCTAAGCCCCGCCCATTTTTTGCCCCCAAAAATTTTGACATTTACGCATTTTGTGAATTTTCTACGCTAGTAAACTGTTGTAGAAAGGTTAATATATTCCCCCCAAAGGCTACAGACCGTAATACAATATCTTAACCCCTTCCCTCTTTGGCCACTTTTGACCTTCCTGACAGAGCCTCATTTTTCAAATCTGATGTGTCACTTTATGTGGTAATAACTCCGGAATGCTTATAGCTATCCAAGTGATTCTGAGATTGTTTTCTCGTGACACATTGGACTTTATGTTACTGGCAAAATTTGCTCGATATGTTCAGTATTTAATTGTGAAAAACACCAAAATTTAGCGAAAAATTGCAAACATTTGCATTTTTCTCAACTAAAATGTATCTGCTTGTAAGACAGGCAGTTATACCACACAATATTGTTGCTAATTAACATCACCCATATGTCTACTTTAGATTGGCATCGATTTTTGAACATCCTTTTATTTTTCTATGACATCACAAGGCTTTGAACTTTAGCAGCAATTTCTCAAGAAATTTCAAAAGGCTATTTTTACAGGGCCAGTTCAGTTGTGAAGTGGCTTTGAGGGCCTTATATATTAGAAACCCCCATAAAACACCCCATTTTGAAAACTTCACCCCTCAAAGTATTCTAAATAGCATTTAGAAAGTTTATTAACCCTTTAGACGTTTCACGGGAATTAAAGCAATGTAGAGGTGAAATGTACAAATTTCATTTTTTTTTTGCAGAAATTTATTTTTAATCCCTTTATTTTGTACCACAGAAGGTTTTACCAGAGAAACGCAACTCAATATTTATTGCCCAGATTCTGCAGATTTAGGAAATATCCCACATGCGGCCCTAGCGTCCTACTGGACTGAAGCAACGGCCTCAGGAGCAAAGGAGAACCTCGTGGATTTTGGGGCCTCCTTTTTATTAGAATATATTTTAGGCGCCATGTCAGGTATGAAGGGCTCTTGCGGTGCCAAAACAGTGGAAACCCGCCAAAAGTGACCCCATTTGGGAATCTACACCCCTCAAGGATATTATCTAGGGGTATAGTGAGCATTTTGACCGCACAGGTTTTTGCAGAAATTATTGGAAGTAGGCCGTGAAAATTAAAATCTAAATTTTTTCAAAGAAAATGTAGGTTTAGCTCATTTTTTCTAATTTCCACAAGGACTAAAAGAGAAAAAGCTCCACAACATTTGTAAAGCAATTTCTCCCGTGTAAAATAGTCCCCCACATGTGGTCATAAACGGCTGTTTGGTCACACGGTGGGGCTTAGAAGTGAAAGAGCGCTATTTGGCTTTTGGAGATCACATTGAGCAGGAATGGTTTGCGGAGGCCAGGTCACATTTGCAGAGCCCCTGAGGGGACAAAACAATGAAAACGCCCAAAAAGGGACACCATTTAGGAAACTAGGAGTGTAATGAGCATTTTGACCCCACAGATGTTTCATAGAATTTATTAGAATTGGGCAGTGAAAATAAAAACAATCCTTTTTGTTCAATAAGACGTAGCTTTAGCGCAAAATTTTTTGTTTTCTCAACAAATAAAGGAAAAAAAGACCCCAACATTTGTAAAGCAATTTCTCCCGAGTACGGCAATACCCCAAATGTGGTCATAAACTGCTGTTTGGGCACACGGCAGGGCTCAGAAGGGAAGGAGCGCCATTTGGAGTGTAGATGTTGCTGGATTGGTTTCTGGGCGCCTGTGGGCCCAAAACTGTGGAAATTCGTGTGCACTCGATGTTGCAGAGTGAAAATGGGAATTTTTCCATAGATATGCCAATATGTGGTGCCCGGCTTGTGCCACCATAACAAGACAGCTCTCTAATTATTATGCGGTGTTTCCCGGTTTTAGAAACACCCTACATGGGGCACTAATCTTTTGCCTGGACATATGACAGGGCTCAGGAGTGAAGAGTACCATGCGAAATTGAGGCCTAATTTGGCGATTTATAAAGTAATGGATCACAATTGCAGAGGCTCAGATGTGAAATAATAAAAAGAAACCCCTGAGAAGTGACCGCATTTGGAAACTGCACCCCTCAAGGCATTTATTAAGGGGTTCAGTGAGTATTTTCACCCCACAGGTCTTTTCCATAAATAAATGCGCTGCGGATGGTGCAAAGTAAAAATTTATATTTTTCCCTAGATATGCCATTCAGTGGCAAATATGTCATGCCCAGCTTATGCCACTGGAGACACACCCCAAAAATTGTTAAAAGGGTTCTCCCGGGTGTGACGATGCCATATATGTGGAAGTAAACTGCTGTTTGGGCACACTGTAGGGTTCAGATGGGTGGGAGCGCCATTTGGCTTTTGGAGCGTGGAATTTGCTTGGAAATAGTTTTGTTTGGAGTCTTACTGGTGTTTCTGTTTATAATGTGGGGCACATGTGAGCTGGGCAGAGTACATCAGGGGCATATATGGTTGTGTTCAGACAGCACCAGTTTCTTAGGGTGCTCGAGATAGGGCCCAACCCAGTTATAGGTCAAGAATTGTATTCTGCACACCTTTATGGTATTAAACATAGATTTTTTTTCTTTAGGTAAATGCCAGTGGCTACAAGTGCAACGTTTCGGTCGTGAGACCTTCGTCGGCACTCAGGAAACATATATATGTAGTTATAGCATACAGCATATAATACGGGTTTAGAAAAATGCCAGGAATACTATATTACAGGACATGTCATACATAGACTGAATAGAACATTGTATATACAAGATAGGTCAATATTTGAGAAATAAGAAGGAAGGTCCAGTATCCGTCATGTTGGTGCAGAAAACGCATAACAGGGGATGGTAGTCATTATATGTGTGTGTACACACCAGGGGTTGTGTAAGTGCAACTCCCAATTTGTGTTGTTATAAACGTACAGTATTGTGTGTTCCATGTGGGTGGATAGGGGTGTCCCTTGTAAACAGTGGTCTATGAAGCAGTTAAGGAATAAACACAACGTTTATACTGGACTCAAAATTGCAGGAGTAGAAACAACAGGACTACGTAATAGCGTAAAGGTACAAGCGGTGTATCAAAAAATATCTCAACAGGGTGATAGGCAAATGGAATGCACAGAGAGGAGAGCCATGAGTAAAAGATGCATTGAGAAGTAAGGTCCACCGTATAAAATGCGGTTTAAACATACCTGAGCGGTGCTGGGGACTGATTCAGCGATTGTTTAGCGATTATATTGGCACAGCTACAATTGAATATGGCGGCTCACCGCTCTATAGGGCGCTAGAAATCCCTAGTGACTTCCTGCCTTATATATGCTGCCACGAGGGGGCGCCTGTGTGTCATCAGAGGCTGCGGGGCTAACTTTATGGGACTCATCGACCAACATGGCCGTGCTTTCCACCATGGAGTGAATGCGAGGCGTGGAACGCATGCGCAGAACAATCACGAGGTCGACGTTGTCTAGGTCATCGCTGTTGCAAAGTAGGGAGACGCTGTGTCATTGCAGACCCGATGATAAAGGAGAAAAGCGGTATTTGTAAGTATCAGGAGACATATGTGGTCCAAGTTTAGACAGATGTGAAAGGATTATAAGGAAATGATAGAAATCGGCTATATGCTAGCGCCAACTAGTGTATGTGTCAGGTAGTGGACATAATGGAATGTTGTGGATAGTACAGACAGTAACAGTATAAAAGCTAGTTGGCTCTGGTATGCCCTATTGTATAAAGGATACCGTGTCAATTGGGGTGGTTCGCTGGTCGTGAAAGCAGTCCCCCGTGTGGTACATATAGGCTCAGAGAGATTCATCGGGTCTGAGATGAAAAGAAAATGCAGATTATAATATTATCAATCTCGTAAAGCTGTTCAGTATATTAAACATCAACATAAAGATACAGTCAAGTGATGAGTCAACACAGTCCTCAAGGTTGCGAATGACCAAACGCCAAAACTGTTGGTTGTATTTATAGAAACTGCTGATTTCGTACTCCCTATTTATACCCCTCGGTTCCAGGTCTGGAGTTTATGCATCCAGTAGGCCTCCCTGCGTTTAAGTTGTGTTATTCTATTACCCCCTCTTCTTGGTGCTGGAACATGTTCGATGACTTGGAACATTAACTGGGATATGTTGTGTTTGTGCTGGAATGGGAAGTAATGTTTTGCCGCAACGTATAGTGGATTTGTGCTGGCCAATTCTCTCTTTGATCCGCTGGGTGGTTTCTCCTACATAGGCCAACCCACAGGGACATTTGATCATGTAGATCACGTAATTGGTGTTGCAATCGAAATGGTCTCGTATCGGGATGCTCTGACCGGATAGGGGATGATGGATTTTATCTCCCTTGATAATGTGCGAGCATTGTAGACAACATCTACATGGAAAGGTGCCCATCTTTGGTATGTTAGGGAACGTCTGTCTAGATGGTTTTTTTGGACGATCCAATGTCTGCCCTGACAATTTTATCTCTGAGGTTCTTAGGTTTTTTACAACATGATAGGAAGGGGGATTTAAATTCTGGGACTTGCGGGTAGGCCTCCCTCAATAAGGGCCAGTGTTTCCTGATAATATGATGAATCTTATATGCACATGGGTGGTAGACGTGAATGAAGGGTATACGTTTAGGTTTTTCCTGGGCACGGGGGGAGCTCGGTAATTGTGCTGACTCTAAGACTCTTTTTGGGTATCCTCTTTCCAGGAATTTTGTCGTCATGTTATCTGTCCTTTCTTTGTGTAGTGATGGATTGTCCACAATACGGTTAACACGTGTATATTGTGATCTTGGTAGGGAGTTTCTGGTTGCTAGTGGATGGCAGCTAGAATAGTGTAGAAGGCCGTTTTTGTCTGTTTCTTTGGTGTAGAGATCAGTGCTAAGTTTGCCATGTACATCTTTCTCGACTGTTGTGTCTAGAAAATGTATTTTGGATCTGTCATGGCTCAAGGTAAAAAGTAACTCTGGCCAGACGCTATTAAGGTAAGCTGTGAAATTCTGGAGGCTAGCTGGTGGACCCTCCCAGAGGCAGAAGATATCATCAATATATCTTTTCCACAGACGGGCATGTTTTTTAAAAAGGATGTTGGGATAAATGTAATGTTCCTCAAAGAAAGCCATGTAGCAGTTGGCGTATGGGGGGGGGCAACATTGGAGCCCATTGCCGTGCCCTGTAGCGTATGTATGTAAAAGCTATCCTCAAAGAGAAAATAGTTTTCAGTTAATATTAGATTGAGTAGATCATGACAGAGATTCATGATGTCTGGATGTGTGTCAGCGTTCGTAAGCATATCGTGTACTGCTCTCATGCCCTTGGTGTGTTGGATCGATGTATAAAGGCTACAGACATCAAATGTGACTAGTATGGTTTCCGTTGGTAGTTGGTCTTGTGTTCTAATAGATGTTAGAAATGCTGAGGTGTCAAGAAGAAATGATTTCGTTTTTTTGACCAGAGGGGTTAATAATTTTTCAAGAAATTTGGAGATAGGTGAAAAGATGGAGTCCGTTGATGCTACTATTGGACGGCCTGGGGGCTTGTCAAGTCTTTTATGGATCTTTGGGAGGATATAGAATACTGGTGTAATTGGGTGTCTATTAGGGTATGTTTAAACCGCATTTTATACGGTGGACCTTACTTCTCAATGCATCTTTTACTCATGGCTCTCCTCTCTGTGCATTCCATTTGCCTATCACCCTGTTGAGATATTTTTTGATACACCGCTTGTACCTTTACGCTATTACGTAGTCCTGTTGTTTCTACTCCTGCAATTTTGAGTCCAGTATAAACTTTGTGTTTATTCCTTAACTGCTTCATAGACCACTGTTTACAAGGGACACCCCTATCCACCCACATGGAACACACAATACTGTACGTTTATAACAACACAAATTGGGAGTTGCACTTACACAACCCCTGGTGTGTACACACACATATAATGACTACCATCCCCTGTTATGCGTTTTCTGCACCAACATGACGGATACTGGACCTTCCTTCTTATTTCTCAAATATTGACCTATCTTGTATATACAATGTTCTATTCAGTCTATGTATGACATGTCCTGTAATATAGTATTCCTGGCATTTTTCTAAACCCGTATTATATGCTGTATGCTATAACTACATATATATGTTTCCTCAGTGCCGACGAAGGTCTCACGACCGAAACGTTGCACTTGTAGCCACTGGCATTTACCTAAAGAAAAAAAATCTATGTTGAATACCATAAAGGTGTGCAGAATACAATTCTTGACATCAGGGGCATAGTCAAGGGGTATAATAATGTAGGGGTACATGTAAGCTGGGCAGAGTATATAAGGGGCATAGTCAGGGGGTATAATAATGGGGTTAAAAAACAATAAAATGATCCATAGATGTGTGTTATGCTGTGATCGATCCTTTCTGCACCGGCCGGTGTCGCACTGATATACGGCGTCCTTTCTTATGCCCCTTTTGGTCCACACTCCGCTCTTTTGCAGTTTGAAAATTTAGCTTGGAAAGGTTTGTCCTAGTATAATACGGACGCCCTCACTTCCAGCAGATATGTTTGGGCCCTCTCCTTTCTAGTATAATATGGGCACCCTCGCTTCCAGCAGATATGTTTGGGTCCTCCCCTTCCTGGTATAATACGGGCACCCTCACTTCCAGCAGATATGTTTGGGCCCTCTCCTTCCTGGTATAATACGGGCACCCTCGCTTCCAGCAGATATGTTTGGGTCCTCCCCTTCCTGGTATAATACGGGCACCCTCGCTTCCAGCAGATATGTTTGGGCCCTCTCCTTTCTAGTATAATATGGGCACCCTCGCTTCCAGCAGATATGTTTGGGTCCTCCCCTTCCTGGTATAATACGGGCACCCTCACTTCCAGCAGATATGTTTGGGCCCTCTCCTTCCTGGTATAATACGGGCACCCTCGCTTCCAGCAGATATGTTTGGGTCCTCCCCTTCCTGGTATAATACGGGCACCCTCACTTCCAGCAGATATGTTTGGGCCCTCTCCTTCCTGGTATAATACGGGCACCCTCGCTTCCAGCAGATATGTTTGGGCCCTCTCCTTCCTGGTATAATACGGGCACCCTCGCTTCCAGCAGATATGTTTGGGTCCTCCCCTTCCTGGTATAATACGGGCACCCTCACTTCCAGCAGATATGTTTGGGCCCTCTCCTTCCTGGTATAATACGGGCGCCCTCGCTTCCAGCAGATATGTTTGGGTCCTCCCCTTCCTGGTATAATATAGGCACCCTCACTTCCAGCAGATATGTTTGGGCCCTCTCCTTCCTGGTATAATACGGGCACCCTCGCTTCCAGCAGATATGTTTGGGCCCTCCCCTTCCAGGTATAATACGGGCACCCTCGCTTCCAGCAGATATGTTTGGGTCCTCCCCTTCCTGGTATAATATAGGCACCCTCACTTCCAGCAGATATGTTTGGGCCCTCTCCTTCCTGGTATAATACGGGCACCCTCGCTTCCAGCAGATATGTTTGGGCCCTCTCCTTCCTGGTATAATACGGGCACCCTCACTTCCAGCAGATATGTTTGGGCCCTCACCTTCCTGGTATAATACGGGTGCCCTCGCTTCCAGTAGATATGTTTGGGCCCTCTCCTTTCTGGTATAATATGGGCACCCTCGCTTCCAGCAGATATGTTTGGGTCCTCCCCTTCCTGGTATAATACGGGCACCCTCACTTCCAGCAGATATGTTTGGGCCCTCTCCTTCCTGGTATAATACGGGCACCCTCACTTCCAGCAGATATGTTTGGGCCCTCTCCTTCCTGGTATAATACGGGCACCCTCGCTTCCAGCAGATATGTTTGGGTCCTCCCCTTCCTGGTATAATACGGGCACCCTCACTTCCAGCAGATATGTTTGGGCCCTCTCCTTCCTGGTATAATACGGGCACCCTCGCTTCCAGCAGATATGTTTGGGTCCTCCCCTTCCTGGTATAATACGGGCACCCTCACTTCCAGCAGATATGTTTGGGCCCTATCCTTCCTGGTATAATACGGGCGCCCTCGCTTCCAGCAGATATGTTTGGGTCCTCCCCTTCCTGGTATAATATAGGCACCCTCACTTCCAGCAGATATGTTTGGGCCCTCTCCTTCCTGGTATAATACGGGCACCCTCGCTTCCAGCAGATATGTTTGGGCCCTCCCCTTCCTGGCATAATACGGGTGCCCTCGCTTCCAGTAGATATGTTTGGACCCTCTCCTTCCTGGTATAATACGGGCACCCTCACTTCCAGCAGATATGTTTGGGCCCTCCCCTTCCTGGTATAATACGGGCACCCTCGCTTCCAGCAGATATGTTTGGGCCCTCCCCTTCCTGGTATAATACGGGTGCCCTCGCTTCCAGCAGATATGTTTGGGCCCTCCCCTTCCTGGTATAATACGGGCACCCTCGCTTCCAGCAGATATGTTTGGGCCCTCTCCTTCCTGGTATAATACGGGCACCCTCGCTTCCAGCAGATATGTTTGGGCCCTCCCCTTCCTGGTATAATACGGGTGCCCTCGCTTCCAGTAGATATGTTTGGGCCCTCTCCTTCCTGGTATAATACGGGCACCCTCGCTTCCAGCAGATATGTTTGGGTCCTCCCCTTCCTGGTATAATACGGGCACCCTCACTTCCAGCAGATATGTTTGGGCCCTCCCCTTCCTGGTATAATACGGGCACCCTCGCTTCCAGCAGATATGTTTCGGTCCTCCCCTTCCTGGTATAATACGAGCGCCCTCGCTCCCAGTAGATATGTTTGCGTCCTCCCCTTCCTGGTATAATACGGGCACCCTCGCTTCCAGCAGATATGTTTGCGTCCTCCTCTTCCTGGTATAATACGGGCACCCTCGCTTCTAGCAGATATGTTTGGGTCCTCCCCTTCCTGGTATAATACGGGCGCCCTCGCTTCCAGCAGATATGTTTGGGCCCTCTCCTTTCTGGTATAATATGGGCACCCTCGCTTCCAGCAGATATGTTTGGGTCCTCCCCTTCCTGGTATAATACGGGCACCCTCAATTCCAGCAGATATGTTTGGGCCCTCTCCTTCCTGGTATAATACGGGCACCCTCGCTTCCAGCAGATATGTTTGGGTCCTCCCCTTCCTGGTATAATACGGGCACCCTCACTTCCAGCAGATATGTTTGGGCCCTCTCCTTCCTGGTATAATACGGGCACCCTCGCTTCCAGCAGATATGTTTGGGCCCTCTCCTTCCTGGTATAATACGGGCATCCTCGCTTCCAGCAGATATGTTTGGGTCCTCCCCTTCCTGGTATAATACGGGCACCCTCACTTCCAGCAGATATGTTTGGGCCCTCTCCTTCCTGGTATAATACGGGCGCCCTCGCTTCCAGCAGATATGTTTGGGTCCTCCCCTTCCTGGTATAATATAGGCACCCTCACTTCCAGCAGATATGTTTGGGCCCTCTCCTTCCTGGTATAATACGGGCACCCTCGCTTCCAGCAGATATGTTTGGGCCCTCCCCTTCCTGGTATAATACGGGTGCCCTCGCTTCCAGTAGATATGTTTGGGCCCTCTCCTTCCTGGTATAATACGGGCACCCTCACTTCCAGCAGATATGTTTGGGCCCTCCCCTTCCTGGTATAATACGGGCACCCTCGCTTCCAGCAGATATGTTTGGGCCCTCCCCTTCCTGGTATAATACGGGTGCCCTCGCTTCCAGCAGATATGTTTGGGCCCTCCCCTTCCTGGTATAATACGGGCACCCTCGCTTCCAGCAGATATGTTTGGGCCCTCTCCTTCCTGGTATAATACGGGCACCCTCACTTCCAGCAGATATGTTTGGGCCCTCACCTTCCTGGTATAATACGGGTGCCCTCGCTTCCAGTAGATATGTTTGGGCCCTCTCCTTTCTGGTATAATATGGGCACCCTCGCTTCCAGCAGATATGTTTGGGTCCTCCCCTTCCTGGTATAATACGGGCACCCTCACTTCCAGCAGATATGTTTGGGCCCTCTCCTTCCTGGTATAATACGGGCACCCTCGCTTCCAGCAGATATGTTTGGGTCCTCCCCTTCCTGGTATAATACGGGCACCCTCACTTCCAGCAGATATGTTTGGGCCCTCTCCTTCCTGGTATAATACGGGCACCTTCGCTTCCAGCAGATATGTTTGGGTCCTCCCCTTCCTGGTATAATACGGGCACCCTCACTTCCAGCAGATATGTTTGGGCCCTCTCCTTCCTGGTATAATACGGGCACCCTCGCTTCCAGCAGATATGTTTGGGCCCTCTCCTTCCTGGTATAATACGGGCACCCTCGCTTCCAGCAGATATGTTTTGGTCCTCCCCTTCCTGGTATAATACGGGCACCCTCACTTCCAGCAGATATGTTTGGGCCCTCTCCTTCCTGGTATAATACGGGTGCCCTCGCTTCCAGCAGATATGTTTGGGTCCTCCCCTTCCTGGTATAATATAGGCACCCTCACTTCCAGCAGATATGTTTGGGCCCTCTCCTTCCTGGTATAATACGGGCACCCTCGCTTCCAGCAGATATGTTTGGGCCCTCCCCTTCCTGGTATAATACGGGTGCCCTCGCTTCCAGTAGATATGTTTGGGCCCTCTCCTTCCTGGTATAATACGGGCACCCTCACTTCCAGCAGATATGTTTGGGCCCTCCCCTTCCTGGTATAATACGGGCACCCTCGCTTCCAGCAGATATGTTTGGGCCCTCCCTTTCCTGGTATAATACGGGCACCCTCGCTTCCAGCAGATATGTTTGGGTCCTCCCCTTCCTGGTATAATACGGGCACCCTCACTTCCAGCAGATATGTTTGGGCCCTCCCCTTCCTGGTATAATACGGGCACCCTCGCTTCCAGCAGATATGTTTCGGTCCTCCCCTTCCTGGTATAATACGAGCGCCCTCGCTCCCTATAGATATGTTTGCGTCCTCCCCTTCCTGGTATAATACGGGCACCCTCGCTTCCAGCAGATATGTTTGCGTCCTCCTCTTCCTGGTATAATACGGGCACCCTCGCTTCCAGCAGATATGTTTGGGTCCTCCCCTTCCTGGTATAATACGGGCGCCCTCACTTCCAGAAGATATGTTTGGGCCCTCCCCTTCCTGGTATAATACCGGGAGGCCTCGCTTCCAGCAGATATGTTTGCGTCCTCCCCTTCCTGGTATAATACGAGTGCCCTCGCTTCCAGCAGATGTGTTTGGGTCCTCCCCTTCCTGGTATAATACGGGTGCCCTCACTTCCAGCAGATATGTTTGGGCCCTCCCCTTCCTGGTATAATACGGGTGTCCTCGCTTCCAGCAGATATGTTTGCGTCCTCCCCTTCCTGGTATAATACAGGCTCCCTCGCTTCCAGCAGATATGTTTGCGTGCTCCCCTTCCTGGTATAATACGGACAACCTCACTTCCAGCAGGTATGTTTGGGTCCTCCCCTTCCTGGTATAATACAGGCGCCCTCGCTTCCGAAAATATGTTTGGGTCCTCCCCTTCCTGGTATAATACGGGTGTCCTCGCTTCCAGCAGATATGTTTGCGTCCTCCCCTTCCTGGTATAATACGAGTGCCCTCGCTTCCAGCAGATATGTTTGCGTCCTCCCCTTCCTGGTATAATACGGGCACCCTCGCTCCCAGTAGATATGTTTGAGCCCTCCCCTTCCTGGTATAATACAGGCGGCCTCGCTTCCAGCAGATATGTTTGGGCCCTCCCCTTCCTGGTATAATACAGACGGCCTCGCTTCCAGAAGATATGTTTGCGTCCTCCTCTTCCTGGTATTATACGGGCACCCTCGCTTCCAGCAGATATGTTTGGGCCCTCCCCTTCCTGGTATAATACAGGCGGCCTCGCTTCCAGCAGATATGTTTGGGTCCTCCCCTTCCTGGTATAATACGGGCACCCTCGCTTCCAGCAGATATGTTTGGGTCCTCCCCTTCCTGGTATAATACTGGTGTCCTCGCTTCCAACAGATATGTTTGGGTCCTCCCCTTCCTGGTATAATACGGGCACCCTCACTTCCAGCAGATATGTTTGGGCCCTCACCTTCCTGGTATAATACGGATGCCCTCGCTTCCAGTAGATATGTTTGGGCCCTCTCCTTTCTGGTATAATATGGGCACCCTCGCTTCCAGCAGATATGTTTGGGTCCTCCCCTTCCTGGTATAATACGGGCACCCTCACTTCCAGCAGATATGTTTGGGCCCTCTCCTTCCTGGTACAATACGGGCACCCTCACTTCCAGCAGATATGTTTGGGCCCTCTCCTTCCTGGTATAATACGGGCACCCTCGCTTCCAGCAGATATGTTTGGGTCCTCCCCTTCCTGGTATAATACGGGCACCCTCACTTCCAGCAGATATGTTTGGGCCCTCTCCTTCCTGGTATAATACGGGCACCCTCGCTTCCAGCAGATATGTTTGGGCCCTCTCCTTCCTGGTATAATACGGGCACCCTCGCTTCCAGCAGATATGTTTGGGTCCTCCCCTTCCTGGTATAATACGGGCACCCTCACTTCCAGCAGATATGTTTGGGCCCTCTCCTTCCTGGTATAATACGGGCACCCTCGCTTCCAGCAGATATGTTTGGGTCCTCCCCTTCCTGGTATAATATAGGCACCCTCACTTCCAGCAGATATGTTTGGGCCCTCTCCTTCCTCGTATAATACGGGCACCCTCGCTTCCAGCAGATATGTTTGGGCCCTCCCCTTCCTGGCATAATACGGGTGCCCTCGCTTCCAGTAGATATGTTTGGACCCTCTCCTTCCTGGTATAATACGGGCACCCTCACTTCCAGCAGATATGTTTGGGCCCTCCCCTTCCTGGTATAATACGGGCACCCTCGCTTCCAGCAGATATGTTTGGGCCCTCCCCTTCCTGGTATAATACGGGCACCCTCACTTCCAGCAGATATGTTTGGGCCCTCTCCTTCCTGGTATAATACGGGTGCCCTCGCTTCCAGCAGATATGTTTGGGTCCTCCCCTTCCTGGTATAATACGGGCACCCTCGCTTCCAGCAGATATGTTTGGGCCCTCCCCTTCCTGGTATAATACGGGCACCCTCACTTCCAGCAGATATGTTTGGGCCCTCCCCTTCCTGGTATAATACGGGCACCCTCGCTTCCAGCAGATATGTTTTGGTCCTCCCCTTCCTGGTATAATACGGGCACCCTCACTTCCAGCAGATATGTTTGGGCCCTCTCCTTCCTGGTATAATACGGGTGCCCTCGCTTCCAGCAGATATGTTTGGGTCCTCCCCTTCCTGGTATAATATAGGCACCCTCACTTCCAGCAGATATGTTTGGGCCCTCTCCTTCCTGGTATAATACGGGCACCCTCGCTTCCAGCAGATATGTTTGGGCCCTCCCCTTCCTGGTATAATACGGGTGCCCTCGCTTCCAGTAGATATGTTTGGGCCCTCTCCTTCCTGGTATAATACGGGCACCCTCACTTCCAGCAGATATGTTTGGGCCCTCCCCTTCCTGGTATAATACGGGCACCCTCGCTTCCAGCAGATATGTTTGGGCCCTCCCTTTCCTGGTATAATACGGGCACCCTCGCTTCCAGCAGATATGTTTGGGTCCTCCCCTTCCTGGTATAATACGGGCACCCTCACTTCCAGCAGATATGTTTGGGCCCTCCCCTTCCTGGTATAATACGGGCACCCTCGCTTCCAGCAGATATGTTTCGGTCCTCCCCTTCCTGGTATAATACGAGCGCCCTCGCTCCCTATAGATATGTTTGCGTCCTCCCCTTCCTGGTATAATACGGGCACCCTCGCTTCCAGCAGATATGTTTGCGTCCTCCTCTTCCTGGTATAATACGGGCACCCTCGCTTCCAGCAGATATGTTTGGGTCCTCCCCTTCCTGGTATAATACGGGCGCCCTCACTTCCAGAAGATATGTTTGGGCCCTCCCCTTCCTGGTATAATACCGGGAGGCCTCGCTTCCAGCAGATATGTTTGCGTCCTCCCCTTCCTGGTATAATACGAGTGCCCTCGCTTCCAGCAGATGTGTTTGGGTCCTCCCCTTCCTGGTATAATACGGGTGCCCTCACTTCCAGCAGATATGTTTGGGCCCTCCCCTTCCTGGTATAATACGGGTGTCCTCGCTTCCAGCAGATATGTTTGCGTCCTCCCCTTCCTGGTATAATACAGGCTCCCTCGCTTCCAGCAGATATGTTTGCGTGCTCCCCTTCCTGGTATAATACGGACAACCTCACTTCCAGCAGGTATGTTTGGGTCCTCCCCTTCCTGGTATAATACAGGCGCCCTCGCTTCCGAAAATATGTTTGGGTCCTCCCCTTCCTGGTATAATACGGGTGTCCTCGCTTCCAGCAGATATGTTTGCGTCCTCCCCTTCCTGGTATAATACGAGTGCCCTCGCTTCCAGCAGATATGTTTGCGTCCTCCCCTTCCTGGTATAATACGGGCACCCTCGCTCCCAGTAGATATGTTTGAGCCCTCCCCTTCCTGGTATAATACAGGCGGCCTCGCTTCCAGCAGATATGTTTGGGCCCTCCCCTTCCTGGTATAATACAGACGGCCTCGCTTCCAGAAGATATGTTTGCGTCCTCCTCTTCCTGGTATTATACGGGCACCCTCGCTTCCAGCAGATATGTTTGGGCCCTCCCCTTCCTGGTATAATACAGGCGGCCTCGCTTCCAGCAGATATGTTTGGGTCCTCCCCTTCCTGGTATAATACGGGCACCCTCGCTTCCAGCAGATATGTTTGGGTCCTCCCCTTCCTGGTATAATACTGGTGTCCTCGCTTCCAACAGATATGTTTGGGTCCTCCCCTTCCTGGTATAATACGGGCACCCTCACTTCCAGCAGATATGTTTGGGCCCTCACCTTCCTGGTATAATACGGATGCCCTCGCTTCCAGTAGATATGTTTGGGCCCTCTCCTTTCTGGTATAATATGGGCACCCTCGCTTCCAGCAGATATGTTTGGGTCCTCCCCTTCCTGGTATAATACGGGCACCCTCACTTCCAGCAGATATGTTTGGGCCCTCTCCTTCCTGGTATAATACGGGCACCCTCACTTCCAGCAGATATGTTTGGGCCCTCTCCTTCCTGGTATAATACGGGCACCCTCGCTTCCAGCAGATATGTTTGGGTCCTCCCCTTCCTGGTATAATACGGGCACCCTCACTTCCAGCAGATATGTTTGGGCCCTCTCCTTCCTGGTATAATACGGGCACCCTCGCTTCCAGCAGATATGTTTGGGCCCTCTCCTTCCTGGTATAATACGGGCACCCTCGCTTCCAGCAGATATGTTTGGGTCCTCCCCTTCCTGGTATAATACGGGCACCCTCACTTCCAGCAGATATGTTTGGGCCCTCTCCTTCCTGGTATAATACGGGCACCCTCGCTTCCAGCAGATATGTTTGGGTCCTCCCCTTCCTGGTATAATATAGGCACCCTCACTTCCAGCAGATATGTTTGGGCCCTCTCCTTCCTCGTATAATACGGGCACCCTCGCTTCCAGCAGATATGTTTGGGCCCTCCCCTTCCTGGCATAATACGGGTGCCCTCGCTTCCAGTAGATATGTTTGGACCCTCTCCTTCCTGGTATAATACGGGCACCCTCACTTCCAGCAGATATGTTTGGGCCCTCCCCTTCCTGGTATAATACGGGCACCCTCGCTTCCAGCAGATATGTTTGGGCCCTCCCCTTCCTGGTATAATACGGGTGCCCTCGCTTCCAGCAGATATGTTTGGGCCCTCCCCTTCCTGGTATAATACGGGCACCCTCGCTTCCAGCAGATATGTTTGGGCCCTCTCCTTCCTGGTATAATACGGGCACCCTCGCTTCCAGCAGATATGTTTGGGCCCTCCCCTTCCTGGTATAATACGGGTGCCCTCGCTTCCAGTAGATATGTTTGGGCCCTCTCCTTCCTGGTATAATACGGGCACCCTCGCTTCCAGCAGATATGTTTGGGTCCTCCCCTTCCTGGTATAATACGGGCACCCTCACTTCCAGCAGATATGTTTGGGCCCTCCCCTTCCTGGTATAATACGGGCACCCTCGCTTCCAGCAGATATGTTTCGGTCCTCCCCTTCCTGGTATAATACGAGCGCCCTCGCTCCCAGTAGATATGTTTGCGTCCTCCCCTTCCTGGTATAATACGGGCACCCTCGCTTCCAGCAGATATGTTTGCGTCCTCCTCTTCCTGGTATAATACGGGCACCCTCGCTTCTAGCAGATATGTTTGGGTCCTCCCCTTCCTGGTATAATACGGGCGCCCTCGCTTCCAGCAGATATGTTTGGGCCCTCTCCTTTCTGGTATAATATGGGCACCCTCGCTTCCAGCAGATATGTTTGGGTCCTCCCCTTCCTGGTATAATACGGGCACCCTCAATTCCAGCAGATATGTTTGGGCCCTCTCCTTCCTGGTATAATACGGGCACCCTCGCTTCCAGCAGATATGTTTGGGTCCTCCCCTTCCTGGTATAATACGGGCACCCTCACTTCCAGCAGATATGTTTGGGCCCTCTCCTTCCTGGTATAATACGGGCACCCTCGCTTCCAGCAGATATGTTTGGGCCCTCTCCTTCCTGGTATAATACGGGCATCCTCGCTTCCAGCAGATATGTTTGGGTCCTCCCCTTCCTGGTATAATACGGGCACCCTCACTTCCAGCAGATATGTTTGGGCCCTCTCCTTCCTGGTATAATACGGGCGCCCTCGCTTCCAGCAGATATGTTTGGGTCCTCCCCTTCCTGGTATAATATAGGCACCCTCACTTCCAGCAGATATGTTTGGGCCCTCTCCTTCCTGGTATAATACGGGCACCCTCGCTTCCAGCAGATATGTTTGGGCCCTCCCCTTCCTGGTATAATACGGGTGCCCTCGCTTCCAGTAGATATGTTTGGGCCCTCTCCTTCCTGGTATAATACGGGCACCCTCACTTCCAGCAGATATGTTTGGGCCCTCCCCTTCCTGGTATAATACGGGCACCCTCGCTTCCAGCAGATATGTTTGGGCCCTCCCCTTCCTGGTATAATACGGGTGCCCTCGCTTCCAGCAGATATGTTTGGGCCCTCCCCTTCCTGGTATAATACGGGCACCCTCGCTTCCAGCAGATATGTTTGGGCCCTCTCCTTCCTGGTATAATACGGGCACCCTCACTTCCAGCAGATATGTTTGGGCCCTCACCTTCCTGGTATAATACGGGTGCCCTCGCTTCCAGTAGATATGTTTGGGCCCTCTCCTTTCTGGTATAATATGGGCACCCTCGCTTCCAGCAGATATGTTTGGGTCCTCCCCTTCCTGGTATAATACGGGCACCCTCACTTCCAGCAGATATGTTTGGGCCCTCTCCTTCCTGGTATAATACGGGCACCCTCGCTTCCAGCAGATATGTTTGGGTCCTCCCCTTCCTGGTATAATACGGGCACCCTCACTTCCAGCAGATATGTTTGGGCCCTCTCCTTCCTGGTATAATACGGGCACCCTCGCTTCCAGCAGATATGTTTGGGTCCTCCCCTTCCTGGTATAATACGGGCACCCTCACTTCCAGCAGATATGTTTGGGCCCTCTCCTTCCTGGTATAATACGGGCGCCCTCGCTTCCAGCAGATATGTTTGGGCCCTCTCCTTCCTGGTATAATACGGGCACCCTCGCTTCCAGCAGATATGTTTTGGTCCTCCCCTTCCTGGTATAATACGGGCACCCTCACTTCCAGCAGATATGTTTGGGCCCTCTCCTTCCTGGTATAATACGGGTGCCCTCGCTTCCAGCAGATATGTTTGGGTCCTCCCCTTCCTGGTATAATATAGGCACCCTCACTTCCAGCAGATATGTTTGGGCCCTCTCCTTCCTGGTATAATACGGGCACCCTCGCTTCCAGCAGATATGTTTGGGCCCTCCCCTTCCTGGTATAATACGGGTGCCCTCGCTTCCAGTAGATATGTTTGGGCCCTCTCCTTCCTGGTATAATACGGGCACCCTCACTTCCAGCAGATATGTTTGGGCCCTCCCCTTCCTGGTATAATACGGGCACCCTCGCTTCCAGCAGATATGTTTGGGCCCTCCCTTTCCTGGTATAATACGGGTGCCCTCGCTTCCAGCAGATATGTTTGGGCCCTCCCCTTCCTGGTATAATACGGGCACCCTCGCTTCCAGCAGATATGTTTGGGTCCTCCCCTTCCTGGTATAATACGGGCACCCTCACTTCCAGCAGATATGTTTGGGCCCTCCCCTTCCTGGTATAATACGGGCACCCTCGCTTCCAGCAGATATGTTTCGGTCCTCCCCTTCCTGGTATAATACGAGCGCCCTCGCTCCCTATAGATATGTTTGCGTCCTCCCCTTCCTGGTATAATACGGGCACCCTCGCTTCCAGCAGATATGTTTGCGTCCTCCTCTTCCTGGTATAATACGGGCACCCTCGCTTCCAGCAGATATGTTTGGGTCCTCCCCTTCCTGGTATAATACGGGCGCCCTCACTTCCAGAAGATATGTTTGGGCCCTCCCCTTCCTGGTATAATACCGGGAGGCCTCGCTTCCAGCAGATATGTTTGCGTCCTCCCCTTCCTGGTATAATACGAGTGCCCTCGCTTCCAGCAGATGTGTTTGGGTCCTCCCCTTCCTGGTATAATACGGGTGCCCTCGCTTCCAGCAGATATGTTTGGGCCCTCCCCTTCCTGGTATAATACGGGTGTCCTCGCTTCCAGCAGATATGTTTGCGTCCTCCCCTTCCTGGTATAATACAGGCTCCCTCGCTTCCAGCAGATATGTTTGCGTGCTCCCCTTCCTGGTATAATACGGACACCCTCACTTCCAGCAGGTATGTTTGGGTCCTCCCCTTCCTGGTATAATACAGGCGCCCTCGCTTCCGAAAATATGTTTGGGTCCTCCCCTTCCTGGTATAATACGAGTGTCCTCGCTTCCAGCAGATATGTTTGCGTCCTCCCCTTCCTGGTATAATACGAGTGCCCTCGCTTCCAGCAGATATGTTTGCGTCCTCCCCTTCCTGGTATAATACGGGCACCCTCGCTCCCAGTAGATATGTTTGTGCCCTCCCCTTCCTGGTATAATACAGGCGGCCTCGCTTCCAGCAGATATGTTTGGGCCCTCCCCTTCCTGGTATAATACAGACGGCCTCGCTTCCAGCAGATATGTTTGCGTCCTCCTCTTCCTGGTATAATACGGGCACCCTCGCTTCCAGCAGATATGTTTGGGCCCTCCCCTTCCTGGTATAATACAGGCGGCCTCGCTTCCAGCAGATATGTTTGGGTCCTCCCCTTCCTGGTATAATACGGGCACCCTCGCTTCCAGCAGATATGTTTGGGTCCTCCCCTTCCTGGTATAATACTGGTGTCCTCGCTTCCAGCAGATATGTTTGCGTCCTCCCCTTCCTGGTATAATACAGACACCCTCACTTCCAGCAGATATGTTTGCGTCCTCCCCTTTCTGGTATAATACGGGCACCGTCGCTTCCAGCAGATATGTTTGGGCCCTCCCCTTCCTGGTATAATACGGGCACCCTCACTTCCAGCAGATATGTTTGGGTCCTCCCGTTCCTGATATAATACGGGCACCCTCGCTTCCAGCAGATATATTTGGGTCCTCCCCTTCCTGGTATAATACGGGCGTCCTCGCTTCCAGCAGATATGTTTGGGTCCTCCCCTTCCTGGTATAATACGGACGCCCTCACTTCCAGCAAATATGTTTGGGTCCTCCCCTTCCTGGTATAATATGGGCACCCTCGCTTCCAGCAGATGTTTGGGTCCTCCCCTTCCTGGTTTAATACGGGTGTCCTCGCTTCCAGCTGATATGTTTGGGTCCTCCCCCTCCTAGTATAATACGGGCACCCTCGCTTCCAGCAGATATGTTTGGGTCCTCCCCTTCCTGGTATAATACGGGCATCCTCGCTTCCAGCAGATATGTTTGGGTCCTCCCCCTCCTGGTTTAATACCGGTGCCCTCGCTTCCAGCAGATATGTTTGGGTCTTCCCCTTCCTGGTATAATACGGGCACCCTCGCTTCCAGCAGATATGTTTTGGTCCTCCCCTTCCTGGTATAATACGGGCGCCATCACTTCCAGCAGATGTTTGGGACCTCCCCTTCCTGGTATAATACAGGAGCCCTCGCTACCAGCAGATGTTTGGGTCCTCCCCTTCCTAGTATAATACGGCCGCTCTCGCTTCCAGCAGATATGTTTGGGTCCTCCCCTTCCTGGTATAATACGGGCACCCTCGCTTCCAGCAGATATATTTGGGTCCTCCCCTTCCTGGTAGAATACGGGCGCCCTCGCTTCCAGCGGATATGTTTGCGTCCTCCCCTTCCTGGTATAATACGGACGCCCTCACTTCCAGCAGATATGTTTGGGTCCTCCCCTTCCTGGTATAATACGGGCACCCTCGCTTCCAGCAGATATATTTGTGTCCTCCCCTTCCTGGTAGAATACGGGCGCCCTCGCTTCCAGCGGATATGTTTGCGTCCGTCCCTTCCTGGTATAATACGGACGCCCTCACTTCCAGCAGATATGTTTGGGCCCTCTCCTTCCTGGTATAATACGGGCACCCTCGCTTCCAGCAGATATGTTTGGGTCCTACCCTTCCTGGTATAATACGGGCACCGTCGCTTGAGCAGATATGTTTGGGTCCTCCCCTTCCTGGTATAATACGGGTGCCCTCACTTCCAGCAGATATGTTTGGGTCCTCCCCTTCCTGGTATCATACGGACGCCCTCAGTTCCAGCAGATATATTTGGGCCCTCCTCTTCCTGGTATAATACAGGCTCCCTCACTTCCAGCAGATATGTTTGGGCCCTCCCCTTCCTGGTATATTACGGGCTCCCTCGCTTCCAGCAGATATGTTTGGGTCCTCCACATCCTGGTATTGTGTTTGCGTCCTCCCCTTCCTGGTATAATACGGGCACCCTCGCTTCCAGCAGATGTTTGGGCCCTCCCCTTCCTGGTATAATACGGGTGCCCTCGCTTCCAGCAGATATGTTTGGGTCTTCCCCTTCCTGGTATAATACGGGCACCCTCGCTTCCAGCAGATATGTTTCGGTCCTCCCCTTCCTGGTATAATACGGGCGCCCTCGCTTCCAGCAGATATGTTTGGGTCCTCCCCTTCCTGGTATAATATAGGCACCCTCGCTTCCAGCAGATATGTTTGGGTCCTCCCCTTCCTGGTATAATACAGGCGTCCTCGCTTCCAGCAGATATGTTTGGGCCCTCCCCTTCCTTGTATAATACGGGCACCCTCACTTCCAGCAGATATGTTTCGGCCCTCTACTTCCTGTTATAATACAGGCGGCCTCGCTTCCAGCAGATATGTTTGGGCCCTCCCCTTCCTGGTATAATACAGGCGCCCTCACTTCCAGCAGATATGTTTGGGTCCTCCCCTACCTAATATAATACTGGTGCCCTCACTTCTAGTAGATATGTTTGGGCCCTCCCCTTCCTGGTATAATACGGGCACCCTCGCTTCCAGCAGATATGTTTGGGTCCTCCCCTTCCTGGTATAATACGGACACCCTCATTTCCAGCAGATATGTTTGGGCCCTCTCCTTCCTGGTATAATACAGGCGCCCTCGCTTCCAGAAGATATGTTTGGGTCCTCCCCTTCCTGGTATAATACGGGTGTCCTCGCTTCCAGCAGATATGTTTGCGTCCTCCCCTTCCTGGTATAATACGAGTGCCCTCGCTTCCAGCAGATATGTTTGCGTCCTCCCCTTCCTGGTATAATACGGGCACCCTCGCTCCCAGTAGATATGTTTGAGCCCTCCCCTTCCTGGTATAATACAGGCGGCCTCGCTTCCAGCAGATATGTTTGGGCCCTCCCCTTCCTGGTATAATACAGGCGCCCTCGCTTCCAGCAGATATGTTTGCGTCCTCCTCTTCCTGGTATAATACGGGCACCCTCGCTTCCAGCAGATATGTTTGGGCCCTCCCCTTCCTGGTATAATACAGGCGGCCTCGCTTCCAGCAGATATGTTTGGGTCCTCCCCTTCCTGGTATAATACGGGCACCCTCGCTTCCAGCAGATATGTTTGGGTCCTCCCCTTCCTGGTATAATACGGGTGTCCTCGCTTCCAGCAGATATGTTTGCGTCCTCCCCTTCCTGGTATAATACAGACACCCTCACTTCCAGCAGATATGTTTGGGTCCTCCCCTTCCTGGTATAATACGGACACCCTCGCTTCCAGCAGATATGTTTGGGCCCTCCCCTTCCTGGTATAATACAGACACCCTCACTTCCAGCAGATATGTTTGGGCCCTCCCCTTCCTGGTATAATACGGGCACCGTCGCTTCCAGCAGATATGTTTGGGCCCTCCCCTTCCTGGTATAATACGGGCACCCTCACTTCCAGCAGATATTTTTGGGCCCTCCCCTTCCTGGTATAATACAGACACCCTCACTTCCAGCAGATATGTTTGGGCCCTCCCCTTCCTGGTATAATATGGGCACCGTCGCTTCCAGCAGATATGTTTGGGTCCTCCCGTTCCTGATATAATACGGGCACCCTCGCTTCCAGCAGATATATTTGGGTCCTCCCCTTCCTGGTATAATACGGGCGTCCTCGCTTCCAGCAGATATGTTTGGGTCCTCCCCTTCATGGTATAATACGGACGCCCTCACTTCCAGCAAATATGTTTGGGTCATCCCCTTCCTGGTATAATATGGGCACCCTCGCTTCCAGCAGATGTTTGGGTCCTCCCCTTCCTGGTTTAATACGGGTGTCCTCGCTTCCAGCTGATATGTTTGGGTCCTCCCCCTCCTGGTATAATACGGGCACCCTCGCTTCCAGCAGATATGTTTGGGTCCTCCCCTTCCTGATATAATACGGGCATCCTCACTTCCAGCAGATATGTTTGGGTCCTCCCCCTCCTGGTTTAATACGGGCACCCTCGCTTCCAGCAGATATGTTTGGGTCCTCCCCTTCCTGGTATAATACGGGCGTCCTCGCTTCCAGCAGATATGTTTGGGTCCTCTCCTTCCTGGTATAATACGGGCATCCTCACTTCCAGTAGATATGTTTCGGTCCTCCCTTTCCTGGTATAATATCGACACCCTCGCTTCCAGCAGATATGTTTGGGTCCTCCCCTTCCCGGTATAATACTGACACCCTCACTTCTAGCAGATATGTTTGGGTCCTCCCCTTCCTGGTATAATACGGGCACCCTCGCTTCCAGCAGATATGTTTGGGCCCTCCCCTTCCTGGTATAATACGGACACCGTCGCTTCCAGCAGATATGTTTGGGTCCTCCCCTTCCTGGTATAATACGGGTGTCCTCGCTTCCAGCAGATATGTTTGGGTCCTCCCCTTCCTGGTATAATACGGGTGTCCTCGCTTCCAGCAGATATGTTTGCGTCCTCCCCTTCCTGGTATAATACAGACACCCTCACTTCCAGCAGATATGTTTGGGTCCTCCCCTTCCCGGTATAATACTGACACCCTCACTTCTAGCAGATATGTTTGGGTCCTCCCCTTCCTGGTATAATACGGGCACCCTCGCTTCCATCAGATATGTTTGGGCCCTCCCCTTCCTGGTATAATACGGACACCGTCGCTTCCAGCAGATATGTTTGGGTCCTCCCCTTCCTGGTATAATACGGGTGCCCTCGCTTCCAGCAGATCTGTTTGGGCCCTCCCCTTCCTGGTATAATGCGGGCACCCTTACTTCCAGCAGATATGTTTGGGCCCTCCACTTCCTGGTATAATACGGACACCCTCACTTCCAGCAGATATGTTTGGGTCCTCCCCTTCCTGGTATAATACGGGCACCGTCGCTTCCAGCAGATATGTTTGGGTCCTCCCCTTCCTGGTATAATACGGGCACCGTCGCTTCCAGCAGATCTGTTTGGGTCCTCCCCTTCCTGGTATAATACGGGCACCGTCGCTTCCAGCAGATATGTTTGGGTCCTCCCCTTCCTGGTATAATACGGGCACCGTCGCTTCCAGCAGATCTGTTTGGGTCCTCCCCTTCCTGGTATAATACGGACACCGTCGCTTCCAGCAGATATGTTTGGGTCCTCCCCTTCCTGGTATAATACGGGTGCCCTCGCTTCCAGCAGATCTGTTTGGGCCCTCCCCTTCCTGGTATAATGCGGGCACCCTTACTTCCAGCAGATATGTTTGGGCCCTCCACTTCCTGGTATAATACGGACACCCTCACTTCCAGCAGATATGTTTGGGTCCTCCCCTTCCTGGTATAATACGGGCACCCTCGCTTCCAGCAGATATGTTTGGGTCCTCCCCTTCCTGGTATAATACGGGCACCGTCGCTTCCAGCAGATCTGTTTGGGCCCTCCCCTTCTTGGTATAATACGGGCACCCTCGCTTCCAGCAGATATGTTTGGGCCCTCCCCTTCCTGGTATAATACGGGCGCCCTCGCTTCCAGCAGATCTGTTTGGGCCCTCCCCTTCCTGGTATAATACGGGCGCCCTCGCTTCCAGCAGATATGTTTGGGCCCTCCACTTCCTGGTATAATACGGGTACCCTCGCTTCCAGCAGATATGTTTGGGTCCTCCCCTTCCTGGTATAATACGGGCGCCCTCGCTTCCAGCAGATATGTTTGGGCCCTCTCCTTCCTGGTATAATACGGGCGCCCTCGCTTCCAGCAGATCTGTTTGGGCCCTCCCCTTCCTGGTATAATACGGGCGCCCTCGCTTCCAGCAGATATGTTTGGGCCCTCCACTTCCTGGTATAATACGGGTACCCTCGCTTCCAGCAGATATGTTTGGGTCCTCCCCTTCCTGGTATAATACGGGCACCCTCGCCTCCAGCAGATATGTTTCGGTCCTCCCCTTCCTGGTATAATACGGGCGCCCTCGCTTCCAGCAGATATGTTTGGGCCCTCCCCTTCCTGGTATAATACGGGCACCCTCACTTCCAGCAGATATGTTTGGGTCCTCCCCTTCCTGGTATAATACGGGCACCCTCACTTCCAGCAGATATGTTTGGGTCCTCCCCTTCCTGGTATAATGCGGGCACCCTCACTTCCAGCAGATATGTTTGGGCCCTCCCCTTCCTGGTATAATGCGGGCACCCTCACTTCCAGCAGATATGTTTGGGCCCTCCCCTTCCTGGTATAATGCGGGCACCCTCACTTCCAGCAGATATGTTTGGGCCCTCCCCTTCCTGGTCCCCTTATTTTAAGTCCTTGATAAATCGCCTCTTGAAACAGAAGAAATGTTCCCCTCAGGATGCACAACTGCATATTTTTCTTTCCTGAGTTATTGGAGCCTTAACTAATTTTATTTTTCATAGACGTAGCGGTATGAGGGCTGGTTTGTTGCGGGACGAGCTGTAGTTATTATTGGTACCATTTTGGGGTACATGCGACTTTTTGATCACCTTTTATCCTATTTTTTGGGAGGCCCGGTAAACAAAAAAACGCAATTCTGGCACAGCTTTTTTAGTTTTTTTTATACAGCGTTCACCATGCATTATAAATTACATGTTACCTTTATTCTGCGGGTCAGTACGATTCCGGCGATACCTAATTTATAGGACTTTTTATGTTTTACAACGTTTTCACAATAAAACTACTTTTGTAAAAAGAATGTATTTTTTCTGTCGCCAAGTTGTGAGAATTATAACTTTTTTGTCGACGGAGCTGTATGAGGGCTTGTTTTTTACGAGACGAGCTATAGCTTTTATAGGTACCATTTTTGGATACGTGCGACTTTCTGATCACTTTTATTCTAACATTTGTAGGGCAAAGTAACCAAAAAACAGAAACTCTGGTATCGTTTTTTACGGTTTTTTTATGCGGTTCACCGCGTGCAATAAATAATATAATATTTTGATACCTCAGGTCGTTACGGTCGCGGCGATACCAAATACGTATGGTTTATTATTATTTTTCAATAATAAAGGACTTGATAAGTGAAAAAGGGCGATGGTGTTTTATTTGAATACTTGAAACTTTTATTGTTTTCACTTTTTTTTTTACACTTTTTTATACTTTTTTTACACTTTTTCTCAAGTCCCACTAGGGGACTTGAAGGTCCAACTGTCAGATTTATTTTTTTCTAATACATTGCGCTACCTACGTAGTGCAGTGTATTAGATCTGTCAGTCATTCACTGACAGCAAGCCGATTAAGCTTCGCCTCCCGGCGGGGCCTAATCGGCTTCTGTAATGGCAGAGCAGGAGACCATTGTGTCTCCTGTTGCCATAGCAGCAGCCGTCAGTCCTGATTGCCTGTCAGGGCTGGCGATCTGCTAGTAACCGCTACGATGCAGCGATCGCTTTCGATGGCTGCATAGAAGGGGTTAATGGCAGGGATCGGAGCTAGATCCGGTTCCTGCCATTACTGGTGGATGTCAGCTGTAACATACAGCTGACTTCCACCGATGATTATGCTGGATCAGCTCCTGAGACGGCGCCATCTTGCCGGCGGCTACGGAAGCCGATCATGCTCCGCCGCCGGGCGGACCTTGACCGACTTCCGTGCTAGGTAGACTGGGAGGCCAGTATTAGGCCTCCAGTTGCCATTGCAGCCACCGGAACCCCGGCAATTTCATTGCTGGGGTTCCGATGAGCTGCAAACACCTTAAAGGGAATGTGTTGCCAGAAAAACATGTTTTTTTTTTAAAAATTAAACATTTAGTGTGTGGGTGATTAAACATTGTTCAAATTTTTTTTATTTTTTTCGCGAGTCAGGAAATATTATAAATTTTTTCTAATTTATAATACTACCCATTTTTGGACACTAGATGGAGCTAGTTCCCAAAATTGCAGCATTGCAACATTGGGTTAAAACCCCTCGCTCTAGTGAGCTCTCAGCATCCCCCCTCCATTATCCTGGCTAGTGCCGGGATAAACGAGGGGTTTGAAAGGTTTAACCTCCTACACTGTGTGTCGCCATTTTTTGAGGTAACCCACAGTGTAGTAGGTTTACATACAGTAGTAAACACACACAAACACTAACATACATTGAAATCTCTTACCTGCTCCTGCCGCCGCGGCTCCCTCCGGTCCGTCCGCTCCGTTTGCTGCCGCTGTTCCATGTGCACAAGTCCGGAAGCCGCGACCGGAAGTAGTAATATTACTGTCCGGCCGCGACTTCCGGTCCACAGGAAAATGGCGCCGGACGGCGCCAATTTCGAATAGGACTGTGTGGGAGCGGCGCATGCGCAGTTCCCACACAGACGCCGTACACGGCAGTCAATGGGACGGGAGGCGTTCGCAGTCCCTATGGGACTGTGGCTGCCGTATTCCATGTCTGTGTGTGTCGTTAATCGACACACACAGAAATGGAACAAAAAATGGCAGCCCCCATAGGGAAGAAAAAGTGTAAAAATAAGAAACAGTAAAACACAAACACACAAATGAATATAAACGTTTTTATTAAAGCACTAACATCTTTAACATATAAAAAAATTATTTGTGATGACACTGTTCCTTTAAGTGCAGCGATCGCGTTTGAGCGCTGCACTTAAGGGGTTAATGGCGGGGATCGAAGCTAATTTCGGTCCCCGCCATTATAGCCGGATGTCCGCTGTCAGATACAGCTGAGATCCGGCAATGATGGCACCGACTCAGCTTCTAAGCGGTGCCAAATATTTGGCATATGGATACGGCAAATGTCGGGAAGGGGTTAATGTAAGGATGTGTACACTTAATTGTGCAGCAACGCTTGTTGTCTCCATTCTATGTCAGTGTGGGAAGTAGATGTCCGGCCTTATGATTTTGTGATAAGTGATAGACCCAGAATCCCAATCACCAAACCAAAGAATGCAAAATAAAGACACAAAACATTATAATTGGGTGTTAAATGGTCAAAACGTTTATTATATGACCAAACCCAAAATGGCAAACCTCCGACTCACGAAGAGTCCCCCTCCAGCACGCAGGAAAGGAAAAACCCCCTGTGGGGGAAACCTCTAGGGAAACCATGGCTGGGGGATCGCCCTTCCTCTGGGCTTAGAAGGGGCCAAAATATCATTTGTAACAGAATTTGTACATTTTCTCAGATTTTCAAGGAAAGACAATACAACGAACGAACGAACGAACGAACGAACGAACGAACGAACGAACGAACGAACGAACGAACGAACGAACGAACGAACGACATAAAACACATAAATCGGCTGATCTGGTTGGCTAGGCGGATGTCCCTCTTCCTGGGCACCCATTAAAATGAATGGGCGATCCACGGATGGGACGGGTCCTCCAGATGCCTCCTTGTAGCATCTGTCTCCGCTCTGGCTAATAGGGGGGATCTCCTGCTGGAAACCCCCCTCTATTACAGACCCGTATGAAGAGGATGGCATCACTGTGATGAAGAAGTGCCCTGGGGTGAAGGGTTTCCCTGCTAGAACCTACAAATGACATCAGGTCGGTATTGGTGGGGAAGTCAAGCTCAAGGTCCTCAGTCCCATCCAATATGGCGCTGAACGTGGCAGTAAAACCTTCTAATATGGAATCTTCTTTATGTCATAAACATTTGTAGTTGTGACATCAGCGCATTCATCATCATCATTACTGCAGGAGTTTCTTACCACTGCCGCCTCGTTCATTGTGACGTCACCCACAGTGGTCTGAAGTGTTAACCCTTTACTGACTGGCAGTGTACTTACCACAGAGGCCATAAAGCTGAATAGAACATATCAGTGGCCATAAAGGAAAAGGGATAATGCAGGGATCATCTCCGCACAAGAACTATCCATGACAAAGGGTTCTCCAGGATGAGATAACTTGTCTGCTTTCTCCAAACACCAGCACCACACCTGTCCATAGGTTGTGTGCGGTACTACAGCTCATTACCATTCACTTCAATGGAGCTGACCTGCAATACCAGACACAACCTGTGGATAGGTGTGGCGCTGTATTTGGAAGAAAGCAGCCATATTTTTCTAATCCTGCACAGCCCCTGTTAGAAATAGTTCAGAAAAAGGGGGAGAGAAGAAATTAAGAAAAGGGAAAAAGAGGAACTCAGAGGTAAAAGAAATCAAACTAGACTGAAAGGAGTCGCTGGAGGTGCCGGATGGAAAGACATGTTTCTGCCATGGGGACCGGATTAGTTGAAATGTATCTTGATGGGGGGGGGGCTTCAGAGAGTGGGTTTAACCCCTTCCCGCCCTATGAAGTGCTGTCGCATTGAAAAACGATGCCGTTCATCTTCGAATGCAGCGTCACAAAAACCAATTATTTTGTAAAAAATAAAACTATATAAATTTGGTATCGCCATAATCGTAGCGACCCGCAGAATCAAGTTATCATGCAATTCATGCCGTGCGATGAACACTGTAAAATCAAAACAGAAATGGCGGCATTACAGGGTTTTGAAGTTGAAGACGTTTTTTGAGGTGTTTAGTTCTAGATGTTTTTGGAGCTGATTTTCCATTGACACAATGAAAAACATCTCCAAAACGGCTCAAGAAGTGACATACTCCTTCTTTTTACGTGCCTTTCTAAAATTCAATAGGAAGTGTTTGTAGGCGTTTACCCCGAAATACGCCTGAAAACACAGAGTGTGAATATACCCTTAAAGATACACTGTCTCAGATATATATATCTTTTTTTTTTTTTTAGGGGGGTGGGCAAAACATGTCATCATCCTCCCTCATCATCCTCCTCCTCCCTCATCATCCTCCCTCATCCTCCTCCCTCATCTTCCTCCTCCTCATCATCCTCCTCCTCATCATCCTCCTCCTCATCATCCTCCTCCCTCATCATCATCCTCCTCCCTCATCATCCTCATCATCATCCTCCTCCTCATCATCCTCCTCCTCCTCATCATCCTCCCTCCTCCTCATCATCCTCCCTCCTCATCATCATCCTCCTCCTCATCATCATCCTCCTCATCATCATCATCCTCCTCCCTCATCACCTCATCATCATCCTCCTCATCATCCTCCCTCCTCCTCATCATCCTCCCTCCTCATCATCATCCTCCTCCCTCATCATCATCATCCTCCCTCCTCCTCATCATCCTCCCTCCTCATCATCATCCTCCTCCTCATCCCTCATCATCATCCTCCTCAGCATCCTCCTCCTCCCTCATCATCCTCCCTCATCCTCCTCCCTCATCTTCCTCCTCCTCATCATCCTCCTCCTCATCATCCTCCTCCCTCATCATCATCATCCTCCTCCCTCATCATCCTCCTCCTCATCATCCTCCCTCCTCCTCATCATCCTCCCTCCTCATCATCATCCTCCTCCCTCATCATCATCCTCCTCCTCATCATCCTCCCTCCTCATCATCATCCTCCTCCTCATCCCTCATCATCATCCTCCTCATCATCATCATCCTCCTCCCTCATCATCCTCATCATCATCCTCCTCCTCATCATCCTCCCTCCTCCTCATCATCCTCCCTCCTCATCATCATCCTCCTCCCTCATCATCCTCCCTCATCATCCTCCTCCTCCCTCATCATCCTCCTCATCATCATCATCCTCATCATTCTCCTCCCTCATCATCCTATCTCCTTCTCATCACCCTCCTCCCTCCTAATCATCATCATTGCAGGGACCTAGGGGGGTAGGCAAAACATGTCTTTTGGCACAAGAGGGAGGATAATGAGGAGGAGGGAAGATGATGATGATGAGGAGCAAGGAGGATGATGATGAGGAGGAGGGAGGATGATGAGGAGGAGGGCAGATTATGAGGGAGGAGGAGGAGGATAATGAGGGAGGGTGATGATGATGAGGAGGAGGAGAAGGAGGGAGGATGATGAGGAGGAGGGAGGATGATGAGGAGGAGGGAGGATGATGATGAGGAGGAGGGAGGATGATGAGAAGGATGGCAGATGATGAGGGAGGAGGATAATGAGGGAGGATGATGATGAGGAGGGAGGATGATGAGGAGGGAGGATGATGAGGGAGGAGGAGGATAATGAATAAGGATGATGAGGAGGAGGATGAGGAGGTGGAGGATGATGAGGGAGGAGGATAATGAGGGAGGATG